>NW_023995698.1:0-91477 GCF_015586225.1 Lucilia sericata | reverse complement strand
ATGCTCTAAACTATGCATAAATGACTGTCATAGCATGAAAACTGTCAAAGTTATTCACAACCATATCGGAACCTCAAATTACCGCTTTTAAACCTGGAAAATAATTCTATCGATCTATCCAATTGGCATCTCTAAAAATACTTATGCCAATAAATTATATACCAAAACAAAGGCAACTAAAATGCAATAAAAAATGATGTATAAACGATTGTTATAACTGAAAACTATAAAATATTGCAACCTGGGAAAATAATTCTACCGATTTATCCAATTGGCCGTTTTCCAAAAATACATTATGCATAAATTATATACCAAGCAAATGGCAATTTTAATTGCTTTAAAATGGTGCATAAACGACTGTCCTAGCACGAAAACTGCCAAAGTTAATTGCCAAGCCATATCGAAAACCTCAGATTACCGGCGTTTATTAAACATAGAACAATAATTCTCTAATTCTAACTACCGATCTATCAAATTCACCAATTAGTAAAAACAATACACATTATGCTACAAATTAATACCATAATTAAAGTGCAATCATAATGCTTTAAAATGAAGCATAAATGACTGTCATAGCATGAAAACTGTCAATGTTATTTGCACCATATCGGAACCTCAAATTACCCACCGCCTTTTTAAAGCTGTGAAAATAATTCTACTACGATCTATCCAATTGGCCATTTTCTAAAATATATTATGCATAAATTATATACCAAAACAAATGGCAACTATAATGCAATAAAAAGATATATAAACGACTGTTATAACATGAAAACTATAAAAGTTATTGCAACCATATCGGAGCCTTGAATTACCCGCATTTTTAACCTGTACCAATAAATATACCGATCTATCCAACTTTTGTAAAAATTCATTATGCCACAAATTAGACACCAAATAAAGTGCAACTGTAATGCTTTAAAATGATGCATAAACTATTGCCCTAGCATGAAAACTGTCAAAGTTATTTGCAACCATATCGGAACCTCAAATTACCGCGTTTTTAAACATAGAACATAATTCTACCGATCCATCAAATTGACCATTTTTAAGACGAACACATTGTGCCACAAATGATATACCAAATTAAAGTGCAATCATAATGCTCTAAACTGATGCATAAATGACTGTCATAGCATGAAAACTGTCAAAGTTATTCACAACCATATCGGAACCTCAAATTACCGCCTTTTAAACCTGGGAAAATAATTCTACCGATCTATCCAATTGGCCATTTTCTAAAATACATTATGCAATAAATTATATACCAAAACAAATGGCAATTTTAATGCTTTAAAATGGTGCATAAACGACTGTCCTAGCACGAAAACTGCCAAAGTTAATTGCAACCATATCGGAACCTCAGAATTACTGCGTTTATTAAACATAGAACAATATTCTACCGATCTATCAAATTGACCAATTTGTAAAAATACACATTATGCTACAAATTATATACCATATTAAAGTGCAATCATAATGCTTTAAAATGATGCATAAATGACTGTCATAGCATGAAAACTGTCAATGTTATTTGCAACCATATCGGAACCTCAAATTACCGCCTTTTTAAAGCTGTGAAAATAATTCTACCGAGCTATCCAATTGGCCATTTTCTAAAAATATATTATGCAATAAATTATATACCAAAAGCAAATGGCAACTATAATGCAATAAAAAGATATATAAACGACTGTTATAACATGAAAAACTATAAAAGTTATTTGCAACCATATCGGAGCCTTAAATTACCTATTTTGAACCTGTACCAATAATTATACAGATCTATCCAATTTTGTAAAAATTCATTATGCCACAAATTATACACCAAAATAAAGTGCAACTGTAATGCTTTAAAATGATGCGTAAACTAATGTCCTAGCATGAAAACTGTCAAAGTTATGTGCAACCATATCGGAACCTCAAATTACCGCGTTTTTAAACATAGAACAATAATTCTACCGATCCATCAAATTGACCATTTTTTAGACGAACACATATTGCAAATTAAAGTACAATCATAATGCTCTAAACTGATGCATAAATGACTGTCATAGCATGAAAACTTGTCAAAGTTATTCACAACCATATCGGAACCTCAAATTACCGCCTTTTTAAACCTGGGAAAATAATTCTATCGATCTATCCAATTGGCCATCTTCTAAAAATACATTATGCAATAAATTATATACCAAAACAAATGGCAACTAAAATGCAATAAAAAGATGTATGAACGATTGTTATAACATGAAAACTATAAAAATATTTGCAACCATATCGGGGCCTTAAATTACCGCATTTTTAAACCTGTACCAATAAATATACCGATCTATCCAATTTTTGTAAAAATTCATTATGCCAAATTATACTCAAAAACAAATGGCAATTTTAATGCTTTAAAATGATGCATAAATGACTGTCATAGCATGAAAACTGTCAAAGTTATTCACAACCATATCGGAACCTCAAATTACCGCGTTTTTAAACCTGGGAAAATAATTCTACCGATTTATCCAATTGGCCGTTTTCTAAAAATACATTATGCAATAAATTATATACCAAAACAAATGGCAATTTTAATGCTTTAAAATGGTGCATAAATGACTGTCCTAGCACGAAAACTGACAAAGTTAATTGCAGCCATATCGGAACCTCAGATTACCGCGTTTATTAAACATAGAACAATAATTCTACCGATCTATCAAATTCACCAATTAGTAAAAACACACATTATGCTACAAATTATATACCATATTAAAGTGCAATCATAATGCTTTAAAATGAAGCATAAATGACTGTCATAGCATGAAAACTGTCAATGTTATTTGCAACCATATCGGAACCTCAAATTACCGCCTTTTTAAAGCTGTGAAAATAATTCTACCGATCTATCCAATTGGCAATTTTCTAAAAATATATTATGCAATAAATTATATACCAAAACAAATGGCAACTCAAATACAATAAAAAGGTGTATAAACGACTGTTATAACATGAAAACTATAAAAGTTATTTGCAACCATATCGTTGCCTTAAATTACCGCATTTTAAACCTGTACCAATAAATATACCGATCTATCCAATTTTTGTAAAAATTCATTATGCCACAAATTATACACAAAAACAAAGTGCAACTGTAATGCTTTAAAATGATGCATAAATGACTGTCATAGCATGAAAACTGTCAATGTTATTTGCAACCATATCGGAACCTCAAATTACCGCCTTTTTAAAGCTGTGAAAATAATTCTACCGATCTATCCAATTGGCAATTTTCTAAAAATATATTATGCAATAAATTATATACCAAAACAAATGGCAACTATAATGCAATAAAAAGATATATAAACGACTGTTATAACATGAAAACTATAAAAGTTATTTGCAACCATATCGGAGCCTTAAATTACCGCATTTTTGAACCTGTACCAATAAATATACCGATCTATCCAATTTTTGTAAAAATTCATTATGCCACAAATTATACACCAAAATAAAGTGCAACTGTAATGCTTTAAAAATGATGCGTAAACTAATGCCCTAGCATGAAAATTGTCAAAGTTTTTGCAACCATATCGGAACCTCAAATTACCGCGTTTTTAAACATAGAACAATAATTCTACCGATCCATCAAATTGACCATTTTTTAGACGAACACATATTGCAAATTAAAGTGCAATCATAATGCTCTAAACTGATGCATAAATGACTGTCATAGCATGAAAACTGTCAAAGTAATTCACAACCATATCGGAACCTCAAATTACCGCCTTTTTAAACCTGGGAAAATAATTCTATCGATCTATCCAATTGGCCATCTTCTAAAACAACATTATGCAATAAATTATATACCAAAACAAATGGCAACTAAAATGCAATAAAAAGATGTATAAACGACTGTTATAACATGAAAACTATGAAAGTTATTTGCAACCATATCGGGGCCTTAAATTACCGCATTTTTAAACCTGTACCAATAAATATACCGATCTATCCAATTTTTGTAAAAATTCATTATGCCACAAATTATATACAAAAACAAAGTGCAACTGTAATGCTTTAAAATGATGCATAAATGACTGTCATAGCATGAAAACTGTCAAAGTTATTCACAACCATATCGGAACCTCAAATTATCGCGTTTTTAAACCTGGGAAAATAATTCTACCGATTTATCCAATTGGCCGTTTCTAAAAATACATTATGCAATAAATTATATACCAAAACAAATGGCAATTTTAATGCTTTAAAATGGTGCATAAACGACTGTCCTAGCACGAAAACTGCCAACGTTAATTGCAGCCATATCGGAACCTCAGATTACCGCGTTTATTAAACATAGAACAATAATTCTACCGATCTATCAAATTCACCAATTAGTAAAAATACACATTATGCTACAAATTATATACCATATTAAAGTGCAATCATAATGCTTTAAAATGAAGCATAAATGACTGTCATAGCATGAAAACTGTCAATGTTATTTGCAACCAAATCGGAACCTCAAATTACCGCCTTTTTTAACCTGGGAAAATAATTCTACCGATCTATCCAATTGGCAATTTTCTAAAAATATATTATGCAATAAATTATATACCAAAACAAATGGCAACTATAATGCAATAAAAAGATATATAAACGACTGTTATAACATGAACACTATAAAAGTTATTTGCAACCATATCGGAGCCTTGAATTACCACATTTTTAAACCTGTACCAATAAATATACCGATCTATCCAACTTTTGTAAAAATTCATTATGCCACAAATTATACACCATAATAAAGTGCAACTGTAATGCTTTAAAATGATGCATAAACTATTGCCCTAGCATGAAAACTGTCAAAGTTATTTGCAACCATATCGGAACCTCAAATTACCGCGTTTTTAAACATAGAACAATAATTCTACCGATCCATCAAATTGACCATTTTTAGACGAACACATTATGCCACAAATGATATACCAAATTAAAGTGCAATCATAATGCTCTAAACTGATGCATAAATGACTGTCATAGCATGAAAACTGTCAAAGTTATTCACAACCATATCGGAACCTCAAATTACCGCCTTTTTATACCTGGGAAAATAATTCTACCGATCTATCCAATTGGCCATTTTCTTAAAATACATTATGCAATAAATTATATACCAAAACAAATGGCAATTTTAATGCTTTAAAATGGTGCATAAACGACTGTCCTAGCACGAAAACTGCCAAAGTTAATTGCAACCATATCGGAACCTCAGATTACTGCTTTTATTAAACATAGAACAATAATTCTACCGATCTATCAAATTGACCAATTTGTAAAAACACACATTATGCTACAAATTATATACCATATTAAAGTGCAATCATAATGCTTTAAAATGATGCATAAATGACTGTCATAGCGTGAAAACTGTCAATGTTATTTGCAGCCATATCGGAACCTCAAACTACCGCGTTTTTAAAGCTGTGAAAATAATTCTACCGATCTATCCAATTGGCCATTTTCCAAAAATATATTATGGAATATATTATATACCAAAGCAAATGGCAACTATAATGCAATAAAAAGATATATAAACGACTGTTATAACATGAAAACTATAAAAGTTATTTGCAACCATATCGGAGCCTTAAATTACCGCATTTTTGAACCTGTACCAATAAATATACCGATCTATCCAATTTTGTAAAAATTCATTATGCCACAAATTATACACCAAAATAAAGTGCAACTGTAATGCTTTAAAATGCCCTAGCATGAAAACTGTCAAAGTTATTTGAAACCATATCGGAACCTCAAATTACCGCGTTTTTAAACATAGAACAATAATTCTACCGATCCATCAAATTGACCATTTTTAGATGAACACATTATGCCACAAATGATATACCAAATTAAAGTGCAATCATAATGCTCTAAACTGATGCATAAATGACTGTCATAGCATGAAAACTGCCAAAGTAATTCACAACCATATCGGAACCTCAAATTACCGCCTTTTTAAACCTGGGAAAATAATTCTATCGATCTATCCAATTGGCCATCTTCTAAAAATACATTATGCAATAAATTATATACCAAAACAAATGGCAACTAAAATGCAATAAAAAGATGTATAAACGACTGTTATAACATGAAAAACTATAAAAGTTATTTGCAACCATATCGGGGCTTTAAATTACCGCATTTTTAAACCTGTACCAATAAATATACCGATCTATCCAATTTTTGTAAAAATTCATTATGCCACAAATTATACACAAAAACAAAGTGCAACTGTAATGCTTTAAAATGATGCATAAATGACTGTCATAGCATGAAAACTGTCAAAGTTATTCACAACCATATCGGAACCTCAAATTACCGCGTTTTTAAACCTGGGAAAATAATTCTACCGATCTATCCAATTGGCCATTTTCTTAAAATAAATTATGCAGTAAATTATATACCAAAACAAATGGCAATTTTAATGCTTTAAAATGGTGCATAAACGACTGTCCTAGCACGAAAACTGCCAAAGTTAATTGCAACCATATCGGAACCTCAGATTACTTCTTTTATTAAACATAGAACAATAATTCTACCGATCTATCAAATTGACCAATTTGTAAAAACACACATTATGCTACAAATTATATACCATATTAAAGTGCAATCCTAATGCTTTAAAATGATGCATAAATGACTGTCATAGCATGAAAACTGTAAATGTTATATGCAACCATATCGGAACCAATAAATATACCGATCTATCCAACTTTTGTAAAATTCATTATGCCACAAATTATACACCAAAATAGAGTGCAATTGTAATGCCTTTAAAAAGATTCATAAACTATTGCCCTAGCATGAAAACTGTCAAAGTTATTTGCAACCATATCGGAACCTCAAATTACCGCGTTTTTAAACATAGAACAATAATTCTACCGATCCATCAAATTGACCATTTTTTAGACGAACACATTATGCCACAAATGATATACCAAATTAAAGTGCAATCATAATGCTCTAAACTGATGCATAAATGACTGTCATAGCATGAAAACTGTCAAAGTTATTCACAACCATATCGGAACCTCAAATTACCGCGTTTTTAAAGCTGGGAAAATAATTCTACCGATCTATCCAATTGGCCATTTTCCTAAAATACATTATGCAATAAATTATATACCAAAACAAATGGCAATTTTAATGCTTTAAAATGGTGCACAAACGACTGTCCTAGCACGAAAACTGCTAGTTAATTGCAACCATATCGGAACCTCAGATTATTGCGTTTATTAAACATAGAACAATAATTCTACCGATCTATCAAATTGACCAATTTGTAAAAACACACATTATGCTACAAATAATATACCATATTAAAGTGCAATCATAATGCTTTAAAATGATGCATAAATGACTGTCATAGCATGAAAACTGTCAGTGCTATTTGCAACCATATCGGAACCAATAAATATACCGATCTATCCAACTTTTGTAAAAATTCATTATGCCACAAATTATACACCAAAATAGAGTGCAACTGTAATGCTTTAAAATGATGCATAAACTATTGCCCTAGCATGAAAACTGTCAAAGTTATTTGCAACCATATCGGAACCTCAAATTACCGCGTTTTTAAACATAGAACAATAATTCTACCGATCCATCAAATTGACCATTTTTTAGAAGAACACATTATGCCACAAATGATATACCAAATTAAAGTGCAATCATAATGCTCTAAACTGATGCATAAATGACTGTCATAGCATGAAAACTGTCAAAGTTATTCACAACCATATCGGAACCTCAAATTACCGTCTTTTTAAACCTGGGAAAATAATTCTACCGATCTATCCAATTGGCCATTTTCTTCAAATACATTATGCAATAAATTATATACCAAAACAAATGGCAATTTTAATGCTTTAAAATGGTGCATAAACGACTGTCCTAGCACGAAAACTGCCAAAGTTAATTGCAACCATATCGGAACCTCAGATTACTGCTTTTATTAAACATAGAACAATAATTCTACCGATCTATCAAATTCGACCAATTTGTAAAAACACTCATTATGCTACAAATTATATACCATATTAAAGTGCAATCATAATGCTTTAAATGAGCATAAATGACTGTCATAGCAGTGAAAACTGTCAATGTTATTTGCAACCATATCGGAACCTCAAATTACCGCCTTTTTAAAGCTGTGAAAGTAATTCTACCGATCTATCCAATTGGCCATTTTCTAAAAATATATTATGCAATAAATTATATACCAAAACAAATGGCAACTATAATGCAATAAAAAGATATATAAACGACTGTTATAACATGAAAACTATAAAAGTTATTTGCAACCATATCGGAGCCTTGAATTACCGCATTTTTAAACCTGTACCAATAAATATACCGATCTATCCAACTTTTGTAAAAATTCATTATGCCACAAATTATACACCAAAATAAAGTGCAACTGTAATGCTTTAAAATGATGCATAAACTATTGCCCTAGCATGAAAACTGTCAAAGTTATTTGCAACCATATCGGAACCTCAAATTACCGCGTTTTTAAACATAGAACAATAATTCTACCGATCCATCAAATTGACTATTTTTAGACGAACACATTATGCCACAAATGATATACCAAATTAAAGTGCAATCATAATGCTCTAAACTGATGCATAAATTACTGTCATAGCATGAAAACTGTCAAAGTTATTCACAACCATATCGGCACCTCAAATTACCGCCTTTTTAAACCTGGGAAAATAATTCTACCGATCTATCCAATTGGCCATTTTCTTCAAATACATTTTGCAATAAATTATATACCAAAACAAATGGCAATTTTAATGCTTTAAAATGGTGCATAAACGACTGTACTAGCACGAAAACTGCCAAAGTTAATTGCAACCATATCGGAACCTCAGATTACTGCTTTTATTAAACATAGAACAATAATTCTACCGATCTATCAAATTGACCAATTTGTAAAAACACACATTATGCTACAAATTATATACCAATATATGCTACAAATGATATACCATATTAAAATGATGCGAAAACTAATTGCCCTAGCATGAAAACTGTCAAAGTTATTTGCAACCATATCGGAACCTCAAATTACCGCGTTTTTAAACATAGAACAATAATTCTACCGATCCATCAAAATGACCATTTTTTAGACGAACACATTATGCCACAAATGATATACCAAATTAAAGTGCAATCATAATGCTCTAAACTGATGCATAAATGACTGTCATAGCATGAAAACTGTCAAAGTTATTCACAACCATATCGGAACCTCAAATTACCGCCTTTTTAAACCTGGGAAAATAGTTCTACCGATATATCCAATTGGCCATTTTCTTAAAATACATTATGCAATAAATTATATACCAAAACAAATGGCAATTTTAATGCTTTAAAATGGTGCATAAACGACTGTCCTAGCACGAAAACTGCCAAAGTTAATTGCAACCATATCGGAACCTCAGATTACTGCTTTTATTAAACATAGAACAATAATTCTACCGATCTATCAAATTGACCAATTTGTAAAAACACACATTATGCTACAAATTATATACCATATTAAAGTGCAATCATAATGCTTTAAAATGATGCATAAATGACTGTCATAGCATGAAAACTGTCAATGTTATTTGCAACCATATCGGAACCTCAAATTACCGCCTTTTTAAAGCTGTGAAAATAATTCTACCGATCTATCCAATTGGCCATTTTCTAAAAATATATTATGCAATAAATTATATACCAAAACAAATGGCAACTATAATGCAATAAAAAGATATATAAACGACTGTTATAACATGAAAACTATAAAAGTTATTTGCAACCATATCGGAGCCTTGAATTACCGCATTTTTAAACCTGTACCAATAAATATACCGATCTATCCAACTTTTGTAAAAATTCATTATGCCACAAATTATACACCAAAATAAAGTGCAACTGTAATGCTTTAAAATGATGCATAAACTATTGCCCTAGCATGAAAACTGTCAAAGTTATTTGCAACCATATCGGAACCTCAAATTACCGCGTTTTTAAAACATAGAACAATAATTCTACCGATCCATCAAATTGACTATTTTTAGACGAACACATTATGCCACAAATGATTATACCAAATTAAAGTGCAATCATAATGCTCTAAACTGATGCATAAATTACTGTCATAGCATGAAAACTGTCAAAGTTATTCACACCATATCGGCACCTCAAATTACCGCCTTTTTAAACCTGGGAAAATAATTCTACCGATCTATCCAATTGGCCATTTTCTTCAAATACATTATGCAATAAATTATATACCAAAACAAATGGCAATTTTAATGCTTTAAAATGGTGGCATAAACGACTGTACTAGCACGAAAACTGCCAAAGTTAATTGCAACCATATCGGAACCTCAGATTACTGCTTTTATTAAACATAGAACAATAAATCTACCGATCTATCAAATTGACCAATTTGTAAAAACACACATTATGCTACAAATTATATACCATATTATGCTACAAATGATATACCATATTAAAATGATGCGAAAACTAATGCCCCTAGCATGAAAACTGTCAAAGTTATTTGCAACCATATCGGAACCTCAAATTACCGCGTTTTAAACATAGAACAATAATTCTACCGATCCATCAAAATGACCATTTTTTAGACGAACACATTATGCCACAAATGATATACCAAATTAAAGTGCAATCATAATGCTCTAAACTGATGCATAAATGACTGTCATAGCATGAAAACTGTCAAAGTTATTCACAACCATATCGGAACCTCAAATTACCGCCTTTTTAAACCTGGGAAAATAGTTCTACCGATATATCCAATTGGCCATTTTCTTAAAATACATTATGCAATAAATTATATACCAAAACAAATGGCAATTTTAATGCTTTAAAATGGTGCATAAACGACTGTCCTAGCACGAAAACTGCCAAAGTTAATTGCAACCATATCGGAACCTCAGATTACTGCTTTATTAAACATAGAACAATAATTCTACCGATCTATCAAATTGACCAATTTGTAAAAACACACACTATGCTACAAATTATATACCATATTAAAGTGCAATCATAATGCTTTAAAATGATGCATAAATGACTGTCATAGCATGAAAACTGTCAATGTTATTTGCAACCATATCGGAACCTCAAATAACCGCCTTTTTAAACATAGAACAATAATTCTACCGATCCATCAAATTGACCATTTTTTAGACGAACACATTATGCCACAAATGATATACCAAATTAAAGTGCAATCATAATGCTCTAAACTGATGCATAAATGACTGTCATAGCATGAAACTGTCAAAGTTATTCACAACCATATCGGAACCTCAAATTACCGCGTTTTTAAACCTGGGAAAATAATTCTACCGATCTATCCAATTGGCCATTTTCTTAAAATACATTATGCAATAAATTATATACCAAAACAAATGGCAATTTTAATGCTTTAAAATGGTGCATAAACGACTGTCCTAGCACGAAAACTGCCAAAGTTAATTGCAACCATATCGGAACCTCAGATTACTGCTTTTATTAAACATAGAACAATAATTCTACCGATCTATCAAATTGACCAATTTGTAAAAACACACATTATGCTACAAATTATATACCATATTAAAGTGCAATCATAATGCTTTAAAATGATGCATAAATGACTGTCATAGCATGAAAACTGTCAATGTTATTTGCAACCATATCGGAACCTCAAATTACCGCCTTTTTAAAGCTGTGAAAATAATTCTACCGATCTATCCAATTGGCCATTTTCTAAAAATATATTATGCAATAAATTATATACCAAAACAAATGGCAACTATAATGCAATAAAAAGATATATAAACGACTGTTATAACATGAAAACTATAAAAGTTATTTGCAACCATATCGGAGCCTTAAATTACCGCATTTTTGAACCTGTACCAATAAATATACCGATCTATCCAATTTTTGTAAAATTTCATTATGCCACAAATTATACACCAAAATAAAGTGCAACTGTAATGCTTTAAAATGATGCATAAACTATTGCCCTAGCATGAAACTGTCAAAGTTATTTGCAACCATATCGGAACCTCAAATTACCGCGTTTTTAAACATAGAACAATAATTCTACCGATCCATCAAATTGACCATTTTTTAGACGAACACATTGTGCCACAAATGATATACCAAATTAAAGTGCAATCATAATGCTCTAAACTGATGCATAAATGACTGTCATAGCATGAAAACTGTCAAAGTTATTCACAACCATATCGGAACCTCAAATTACCGCCTTTTTAAACCTGGGAAAATAATTCTACCGATCTATCCAATTGGCCATTTTCTAAAAATACATTATGCAATAAATTATATACCAAAACAAATGGCAATTTTAATGCTTTAAAATGGTGCATAAACGACTGTCCTAGCACGAAAACTGCCAAAGTTAATTGCAACCATATCGGAACCTCAGATTACCGCGTTTATTAAACATAGAACAATAATTCTACCGATCTATCAAATTGACCAATTTTTAAAAATACACATTATGCTACAAATGATATACGATATTAAAGTGCAATCATAATGCTTTAAAATGATGCATAAATGACTGTCATAGCGTGAAAACTGTCAATGTTATTTGCAGCCATATCGGAACCTCAAACTACCGCGTTTTTAAAGCTGTGAAAATAATTCTACCGATCTATCCAATTGGCCATTTTCTAAAAATATATTATGCAATAAATTATATACCAAAACAAATGGCAACTATAATGCAATAAAAAGATATATAAACGACTGTTATAACATGAAAACTATAAAAGTTATTTGCAACCATATCGGAGCCTTAAATTACCGCATTTTTTAACCTGTACCAATAAATATACCGATCTATCCAATTTTTGTCAAAATTCATTATGCCACAAATTATACACCAAAATAAAGTGCAACTGTAATGCTTTAAAATGATGCATAAACTATTGCCCTAGCATGAAAACTGTCAAAGTTATTTGCAACCATATCGGAACCTCAAATTACCGCATTTTTAAACATAGAACAATAATTCTATCCGATCCATCAAATTGACCATTTTTTAGATGAACATTATGCCACAAATGATATACCAAATTAAAGTGCAATCATAATGCTCTAAACTGATGCATAAATGACTGTCATAGCATGAAAACTGTCAAAGTTATTCACAACCATATCGGAACCTCAAATTACCGCCTTTTTTAACCTGGGAAAATAATTCTACCGATCTATCCAATTGGCCATTTTCCAAAAATATATTATGGAATAAATTATATACCAAAGCAAATGGCAACTATAATGCAATAAAAAGATATATAAACGACTGTTATAACATGAAAACTATAAAAGTTATTTGCAACCATATCGGAGCCTTAAATTACCGCATTTTTAACCTGTACCAATAAATATACCGATCTATCCAATTTTTGTCAAAATTCATTATGCCACAAATTATACACCAAAATAAAGTGCAACTGTAATGCTTTAAAATGATGCATAAACTATTGCCCTAGCATGAAAACTGTCAAAATTATTTGCAACCATATCGGAACCTCAAATTACCGCGTTTTTAAACATAGAACAATAATTCTACCGATCCATCAAATTGACCATTTTTTAGACGAACACATTATGCCACAAATGATATACCAAATTAAAGTGCAATCATAATGCTCTAAACTGATGCATAAATGACTGTCATAGCATGAAAACTGTCAATGTTATTTGCAGCCATACCGGAACCTCAAACTACCGCGTTTTTAAAGCTGTGAAAATAATTCTACCGATCTATCCAATTGGCCATTTTCCAAAAATATATTATGGAATAAATTATATACCAAAGTAAATGGCAACTATAATGCAATAAAAAGATATATAAACGACTGTTATATCATGAAAACTATAAAAGTTATTTGCAACCATATCGGAGCCTTAAATTACCGAATTTTTTAACCTGTACCAATAAATATACCGATCTATCCAATTTTTGTAAAAATTCATTATGCCACAAATTATACACCAAAATAAAGTGCAACTGTAATGCTTTAAAATCATGCGTAAACTAAAGCACTAGCATGAAAACTGTCAAAGAAATTCACAACCATATCGGAACCTCAAATTACCGCCTTTTTAAACCTGGGAAAATAATTCTATCGATCTATCCAATTGGCCATCTTTTAAAAATACATTATGCAATAAATTATATACCAAAACAAATGGCAACTAAAATGCAATAAAAAGATGTATAAACGACTGTTATAACATGAAAACTATAAAAGTTATTTGCAGCCATATCGGGGCATTAAATTACCGCATTTTTAAACCTGTGCCAATAAATATACCGATCTATCCAATTTTTGTAAAAATTCATTATGCCACAAATTATACACAAAACAAAGTGCCACTGTAATGCTTTAAAATGATGCATAAATGACTGTCATAGCATGAAAACTGTCAATGATATTCACAACCATATCGGAACCTCAAATTACCGCGTTTTTAAACCTGTGAAAATAATTATACCGATCTATCCAATTGGCAATTTTCTAACAATATATTATGCAATAAATTATATACCAAACAAAAGGCAACTATAATGCAATAAAAAGATATATAAACGACTGTTATAACATGAAAACTATAAAAGTTATTTGCAACCATATCGGAGCTTTGAATTACCGCATTTTTAAACCTGTACCAATAAATATACCGATCTATCCAACTTTTGTAAAAATTCATTATGCCACAAATTATACACCAAAATAAAGTGCAACTGTAATGCTTTAAAATGATGCATAAACTATTGCCCTAGCATGAAAACTGTCAAAGTTATTTGCAACCATATCGGAACCTCAAATACCGCATTTTTGAACATAGAACAATAATTCTACCGATCCATCAAATTGACCATTTTTTAGACGAACACATTATGCCACAAATGATATACCAAATTAAAGTGCAATCATAATGCTCTAAACTGATGCATAAATGACTGTCATAGCATGAAAACTGTCAAAGTAATTCACAACCATATCAGAACCTCAAATTACCGCCTTTTTAAACATAGGAAATTAATTCTATCGATCTATCCAATTGGCCATCTTCTAAAAATACATTATGCAATAAATTATATACCAAAACAAATGGCAACTAAAATGCAATAAAAACATGTATAAACGACTGTTATAACATGAAAACTATAAAAGTTATTTGCAACCATATCGGGGCCTTAAATTACCGCATTTTTAAACCTGTACCAATAAATATACCGATCTATCTAATTTTTGTAAAAATTCATTATGCCACAAATTATACACAAAAACAAAGTGCAACTGTAATGCTTTTAAATGATGCATAAATGACTGTCATAGCATGAAAACTGTCAATGTTATTTGCAACCATATCGGAACCTTAAATTACCGCGTTTTTAAACCTGGGAAAATAATTCTACCGATATATCCAATTGGCCGTTTTCTAAAATACATTATGCAATAAATTATATACCAAAACAAATGGCAATTTTAATGCTTTAAAATGGTGCATAAACGACTGTCCTAGCACGAAAACTGCCAAAGTTAATTGCAACCATATCGGAACCTCAGATTACTGCGTTTATTAAACATAGAACAATAATTCTACCGATCTATCAAATTGACCAATTTGTAAAAACACACATTATGCTACAAATTATATACCATATTAAAGTGCAATCATAATGCTTTAAAATGATGCATAAATGACTGTCATAGCATGAAAACTGTCAATGTTATTTGCAACCATATCGGAACCTCAAATTACCGCCGTTTTTAAAGCTGTGAAAATAATTCTACCGATCTATCCAATTGGCCATTTTCTAAAAATATATTATGCAATAAGTTATATACCAAAGCAAATGGCAACTATAATGCAATAAAAAGATATATAAACGACTGTTATAACATGAAAACTATAAAAGTTATTTGCAACCATATCGGAGCCTTAAATTACCGCATTTTTGAACCTGTACCAATAAATATACCGATCTATCCAACTTTTTGTAAAAATTCATTATGCCACAAATTATACACCAAAATAAAGTGCAACTGTAATGCTTTAAAATGATGCAGTAAACTAATGCCCTAGCATGAAAACTGTCAAAGTTATTTGCAACCATATCGGAACCTCAAATTACCCGCGTTTTTAAACATAGAACAATAATTCTACCGATCCATCAAATTGACCATTTTTTAGACGAACACATTATGCCACAAATGATATACCAAATTAAAGTGCAATCATAATGCTCTAAACTGATGCATAAATGACTGTCATAGCATGAAAACTGTCAAAGTAATTCACAACCATATCGGAACCTCAAATTACCGCCTTTTTAAACCTGGGAAAATAATTCTATCGATCTATCCAATTGGCCATCTTCTAAAAATACATTATGCAATAGATTGTATACCAAAACAAATGGCAACTAAAATGCAATAAAAAGATGTATAAACGACTGTTATAACATGAAAACTATAAAAGTTATTTGCAACCATATCGGGGCCTTAAATTACCGCATTTTTAAACCTGTACCAATAAATATACCGATCTATCCAATTTTTGTAAAAATTCATTATGCCACAAATTATACACAAAAACAAAGTGCAACTGTAATGCTTTAAAATGATGCATAAATGACTGTCATAGCATGAAAACTGTCAAAGTTATTCACAACCATATCGGAACCTCAAATTACCGCGTTTTTAAACCTGGGAAAATAATTCTACCGATTTATCCAATTGGCCGTTTTCCAAAAATACATTATGCAATAAATTATATACCAAAGCAAATGGCAATTTTAATGCTTTAAAATGGTGCATAAACGACTGTCCTAGCACGAAAACTGCCAAAGTTAATTGCAGCCATATCGGAACCTCAGATTACCGCGTTTATTAAACATAGAACAATAATTCTACCGATCTATCAAATTCACCAATTAGTAAAAACACACATTATGCTACAAATTATATACCATATTAAAGTGCAATCATAATGCTTTAAAATGAAGCATAAATGACTGTCATAGCATGAAAACTGTCAATGTTATTTGCAACCATATCGGAACCTCAAATTACCGCCTTTTTAAAGCTGTGAAAATAATTCTACCGATCTATCCAATTGGCCATTTTCTAAAAATATATTATGCAATAAATTATATACCAAAACAAATGGCAACTATAATGCAATAAAAAGATATATAAACGACTGTTATAACATGAAAACTATAAAAGTTATTTGCAACCATATCGGAGCCTTGAATTACCGCATTTTTAAACCTGTACCAATAAATATACCGATCTATCCAACTTTTGTAAAAATTCATTATGCCACAAATTATACACCAAAATAAAGTGCAACTGTAATGCTTTAAAATGATGCATAAACTATTGCCCTAGCATGAAAACTGTCAAAGTTATTTGCAACCATATCGGAACCTCAAATTACCGCGTTTTTAAACATAGAACAATAATTCTACCGATCCTTCAAATTGACCATTTTTTAGACGAACACATTGTGCCACAAATGATATACCAAATTAAAGTGCAATCATAATGCTTTAAACTGATGCATAAATGACTGTCATAGCATGAAAACTGTCAAAGTTATTCACAACCATATCGGAACCTCAAATTACCGCCTTTTTAAACCTGGGAAAATAATTCTACCGATCTATCCAATTGGCCATTTTCTTAAAATACATTATGCAATAAATTATATACCAAAACAAATGGCAATTTTAATGCTTTAAAATGGTGCATAAACGACTGTCCTAGCACGAAAACTGCCAAAGTTAATTGCAACCATATCGGAACCTCAGATTACTGCTTTTATTAAACATAGAACAATAATTCTACCGATCTATCAAATTGACCAATTTGTAAAAATACACATTATGCTACAAATGATATACCATATTAAAGTGCAATCATAATGCTTTAAAATGATGCATAAATGACTGTCATAGCGTGAAAACTGTCAATGTTATTTGCAGCCATATCGGAACCTCAAACTACCGCGTTTTTAAAGCTGTGAAAATAATTCTACCGATCTATCCAATTGGCCATTTTCCAAAAATACATTATGCAATAAGTTATATACCAAAGCAAATGGCAACTATAATGCAATAAAAAGATATATAAACGACTGTTATAACATGAAAACTATAAAAGTTATTTGCAACCATATCGGAGCCTTAATTACCGCATTTTTGAACCTGTACCAATAAATATACCGATCTATCCAATTTTTGTAAAATTTCATTATGCCACAAATTATACACCAAAATAAAGTGCAACTGTAATGCTTTAAAATGATGCATAAACTATTGCCCTAGCATGAAAACTGTCAAAGTTATTTGCAACCATATCGGAACCTCAAATTACCGCGTTTTTAAACATAGAACAATAATTCTACCGATCCTTCAAATTGACCATTTTTTAGACGAACACATTGTGCCACAAATGATATACCAAATTAAAGTGCAATCATAATGCTTTAAAATGATGCATAAATGACTGTCATAGCATGAAAACTGTCAAAGTTATTCACAACCATATCGGAACCTCAAATTACCGCCTTTTTAAACCTGGGAAAATAATTCTACCGATCTATCCAATTGGCCATTTTCTAAAAATACATTATGCAATAAATTATATACCAAAACAAATGGCAATTTTAATGCTTTAAAATGGTGCATAAACGACTGTCCTAGCACGAAAACTGCCAAAGTTAATTGCAACCATATCGGAACCTCAGATTACTGCGTTTATTAAACATAGAACAATAATTCTACCGATCTATCAAATTGACCAATTTTTAAAAATACACATTATGCTACAAATGATATACGATATTAAAGTGCAATCATAATGCTTTAAAATGATGCATAAATGACTGTCATAGCGTGAAAACTGTCAATGTTATTTGCAGCCATATCGGAACCTCAAACTACCGCGTTTTTAAAGCTGTGAAAATAATTCTACCGATCTATCCAATTGGCCATTTTCCAAAAATACATTATGGAATAAGTTATATACCAAAGCAAATGGCAACTATAATGCAATAAAAAGATATATAAACGACTGTTATAACATGAAAACTATAAAAGGTATTTGCAACCATATCGGAGCCTTAAATTACCGCATTTTTGAACCTGTACCAATAAATATACCGATCTATCCA
Source organism: Lucilia sericata (assembly GCF_015586225.1). NCBI lineage: Eukaryota > Metazoa > Arthropoda > Insecta > Diptera > Calliphoridae > Lucilia > Lucilia sericata. The sequence goes on along the minus strand of NW_023995698.1, from coordinate 72,178 downwards.
ATTTTTGTAAAAATTCATTATGCCACAAATTATACACCAAAATAAAGTGCAACTGTAATGCTTTAAAATGATGCGTAAACTAATGCCCTAGCATGAAAACTGTCAAAGTTATTTGCAACCATATCGGAACCTCAAATTACCGCGTTTTTAAACATAGAACAATAATTCTACCGATCCATCAAATTGACCATTTTTTAGACGAACACATTATGCCACAAATGATATACCAAATTAAAGTGCAATCATAATGCTCTAAACTGATGCATAAATGACTGTCATAGCATGAAAACTGTCAAAGTAATTCACAACCATATCGGAACCTCAAATTACCGCCTTTTTAAACCTGGGAAAATAATTCTATCGATCTATCCAATTGGCCATCTTCTAAAAATACATTATGCAATAGATTGTATACCAAAACAAATGGCAACTAAAATGCAATAAAAAGATGTATAAACGACTGTTATAACATGAAAACTATAAAAGTTATTTGCAACCATATCGGGGCCTTAAATTACCGCATTTTTAAACCTGTACCAATAAATATACCGATCTATCCAATTTTTGTAAAAATTCATTATGCCACAAATTATACACAAAAACAAAGTGCAACTGTAATGCTTTAAAATGATGCATAAATGACTGTCATAGCATGAAAACTGTCAAAGTTATTCACAACCATATCGGAACCTCAAATTACCGCGTTTTTAAACCTGGGAAAATAATTCTACCGATTTATCCAATTGGCCGTTTTCTAAAAATACATTATGCAATAAATTATATACCAAAGCAAATGGCAATTTTAATGCTTTAAAATGGTGCATAAACGACTGTCCTAGCACGAAAACTGCCAAAGTTAATTGCAGCCATATCGGAACCTCAGATTACCGCGTTTATTAAACATAGAACAATAATTCTACCGATCTATCAAATTCACCAATTAGTAAAAACACACATTATGCTACAAATTATATACCATATTAAAGTGCAATCATAATGCTTTAAAATGAAGCATAAATGACTGTCATAGCATGAAAACTGTCAATGTTATTTGCAACCATATCGGAACCTCAAATTACCGCCTTTTTAAAGCTGTGAAAATAATTCTACCGATCTATCCAATTGGCCATTTTCTAAAAATATATTATGCAATAAATTATATACCAAAACAAATGGCAACTATAATGCAATAAAAAGATATATAAACGACTGTTATAACATGAAAACTTATAAAAGTTATTTGCAACCATATCGGAGCCTTGAATTACCGCATTTTTAAACCTGTACCAATAAATATACCGATCTATCCAACATTTGTAAAAATTCATTATGCCACAAATTATACACCAAAATAAAGTGCAACTGTAAATGATGCATAAACTATTGCCCTAGCATGAAAACTGTCAAAGTTATTTGCAACCATATCGGAACCTCAAATTACCGCGTTTTTAAACATAGAACAATAATTCTACCGATCCATCAAATTGACCATTTTTTAGACGAACACATTATGCCACAAATGATATACCAAATTAAAGTGCAATCATAATGCTCTAAACTGATGCATAAATGACTGTCGTAGCATGAAAACTGTCAAAGTTATTCACAACCATATCGGAACCTCAAATTACCGCCTTTTTAAACCTGGGAAAATAATTCTACCGATTTATCCAATTGGCCGTTTTCTAAAAATACATTATGCAATAAATTATATACCAAAACAAATGGCAATTTTAATGCTTTAAAATGGTGCATAAACGACTGTCCTAGCACGAAAACTGCCAAAGTTAATTGCAGCCATATCGGAACCTCAGATTACCGCGTTTATTAAACATAGAACAATAATTCTACCGATCTATCAAATTCACCAATTAGTAAAAACACACATTATGCCACAAATTATACACCAAAATAAAGTGCAACTGTAATGCTTTAAAATGATGCATAAACTATTGCCCTAGCATGAAAACTGTCAAAGTTATTTGCAACCATATCGGAACCTCAAATTACCGCGTTTTTAAACATAGAACAATAATTCTACCGATCCATCAAATTGACCATTTTTTAGACGAACACATTATGTTACAAATGATATACCAAATTAAAGTGCAATCATAATGCTCTAAACTGATGCATAAATGACTGTCATAGCATGAAAACTGTCAAAGTTATTTGCAACCATATCGGAACCTCAAATTACCGCGCTTTTAAACATAGAACAATAATTCTACCGATCCTTCAAATTGACCATTTTTTAGGCGAAAAAAAATGATGCATAAATGACTGTCATAGCATGAAAACTGTCAAAGTTATTCACAACCATATCGGAACCTCAAATTACCGCCTTTTTAAACCTGGGAAAATAATTCTACCGATCTATTCAATTGGCCATTTTCTAAAAATACATTATGCAATAAATTATATACCAAAACAAATGGCAATTTTAATGCTTTAAAATGGTGCATAAACGACTGTTCCTAGCACCAAAACTGCCAAATTTAATTGCAACCATATCGGAACCTCAGATTACTGCGTTTATTAAACATAGAACAATAATTCTACCGATCTATCAAATTGACCAATTTGTAAAAATACACATTATGCTACAAATGATATACCATATTAAAGTGCAATCATAATGCTTTAAAATGATGCATAAATGGCTGTCGTAGCGTGAAAACTGTCAATGTTATTTGCAGCCATATCGGAACCTCAAACTACCGCTTTTTTAAAGCTGTGAAAATAATTCTACCGATCTATCCAATTGGCCATTTTCCAAAAATATATTATGGAATAAATTATATACCAAAGCAAATGGCAACTATAATGCAATAAAAAGATATATAAACGACTGTTATAACATGAAAACTATAAAAGTTATTTGCAACCATATCGGAGCCTTAAATTACCGCATTTTTGAACCTGTACCAATAAATATACCGATCTATCCAACTTTTGTAAAAATTCATTATGCCACAAATTATACACCAAAATAAAGTGCAACTGTAATGCTTTAAAATGATGCATAATTTATTGCCCTAGCATGAAAACTGTCAAAGTTATTTGCAACCATATCGGAACCTCAAATTACCGCGCTTTTAAACATAGAACAATAATTCTACCGATCTCTCAAATTGACCATTTTTTAGACGAAAAAAAATGATGCATAAATGACTGTCATAGCATGAAAACTGTAAAAGTTATTCACAACCATATCGGAACCTCAAATTACCGCGTTTTTAAACCTGGGAAAATAATTCCACCGATCTATCCAATTGGCCATTTTCTAAAAATACATTATGCAATAAATTATATTCCAAAACAAATGGCAATTTTAATGCTTTAAAATGGTGCACAAACGACTATCCTAGCACGAAAACTGCCAAATTTAATTGCAACCATATCGGAACCTCAGATTACTGCGTTTATTAAACATAGAACAATAATTCTACCGATCTATCAAATTGACCAATTTGTAAAAATACACATTATGCTACAAATGATATACCATATTAAAGTTCAATCATAATGCTTTAAAATGATGCATAAATGGCTGTCATAGCGTGAAAACTGTCAATGTTATTTGCAGCCATATCGGAACCTCAAACTACCGCGTTTTTAAAGCTATGAAAATAATTCTACCGATCTATCCAATTGGCCATTTTCCAAAAATATATTATGGAATAAATTATATACCAAAGCAAATGGCAACTATAATGCAATAAAAAGATATATAAACGACTGTTATAACATGAAAACTATAAAAGTTATTTGCAACCATATCGAAGCCTTAAATTACCGCATTTTTGAACCTGTACCAATAAATATACCGATCTATCCAATTTTTGTAAAAATTCATTATGCCACAAATTATACACAAAAACAAAATGCAACTGTAATGCTTTAAAATGATGCATAAATGACTGTCATAGCATGAAAACTGTCAAAGTTATTCACAACCATATCGGAACCTCAAATTACCGCGTTTTTAAACCTAGGAAAATAATTCTACCGATTTATCCAATTGGCCGTTTTCTAAAAATACATTATGCAATAAATTATATACCAAAACAAATGGCAATTTTAATGCTTTAAAATGGTGCATAAACGAAAACTGCCAAAGTTAATTGCAGCCATATCGGAATCTCAGATTACCGCGTTTATTAAACATAGAACAATAATTCTTCCGATCTATCAAATTCACCAATTAGTAAAAACACACATTATGCTACAAATTATATACCATATTAAAGTGTAATCATAATGCTTTAAAATGAAGCACAAATGACTGTAATAGCATGAAAACTGTCAATGTTATTTGCAACCATATCGGAACCTCAAATTACCGCCTTTTTAAAGCTGTGAAAATAATTCTACCGATCTATCCAATTGGCAATTTTCTAAAAATATATTATGCAATAAATTATATACCAAAACAAATGGCAACTATAATGCAATAAAAAGATATATAAACGACTGTTATAACATGAAAACTATAAAAGTTATTTGCAACCATATCGGAGCCTTGAATTACCGCATTTTTAAACCTGTACCAATAAATATACCGATCTATCCAACTTTTGTAAAAATTCATTATGCCACAAATTATACACCAAAATAAAGTGCAACTGTAATGCTTTAAAATGATGCATAAACTATTGCCCTAGCATGAAAACTGTCAAAGTTATTTGCAACCATATCGGAACCTCAAATTACCGCGTTTTTAAACATAGAACAATAATTCTACCGATCCTTCAAATTGACCATTTTTTAGACGAACACATTGTGCCACAAATGATATACCAAATTAAAGTGCAATCATAATACTTTAAAATGATGCATAAATGACTGTCATAGCATGAAAACTGTCAAAATTATTCACAACCATATCGGAACCTCAAATTACCGCCTTTTTAAACCTGGGAAAATAATTCTACCGATCTATCCAATTGGCCATTTTCTAAAAATACATTATGCAATAAATTATATACCAAAACAAATGGCAATTTTAATGCTTTAAAATGGTGCATAAACGACTGTCCTAGCATTGCCAAAGTTAATTGCAACCATATCGGAACTTCAGATTACTGCGTTTATTAAACATAGAACAATAATTCTACCGATCTATCAAATTGACCAATTTTGTTGCAGTTTTTTTTTTATTATTGAACAAACTTCAAGAAATTGACTCCCAAATGATAAATAAACAGACCAGAAAATGTTCAAGTTTCGAAAACCCTGAAACTATCCATAGGTTAATTTTTATATCATGAGATATTTTTTTCCTCGCATATTTTTTTCTCAGAGATTACGCACTTTTGTTAATTCTTTTTTTTGCAAAAGAGATCAAGACCAAAGGAATGTCAATTCCGTTACCTTTTTTTTGATTTTTTCTACATACTTTGCAATTTTAATATTATGCGTTCAATTTTAATCAAGATTAACTGGAGTGCGGTAATAAGATCGGTAAAATAATATACATATTACACAAGAGTGATTAAAGTATATAACACAATCCTATTTGATTGGAAACTTAAATTTTTATTATTCTGTGATAAAATAATAAAAAAATAAATAAAAACTAAAAATTAAGGTAAATGTTCTCATTACAATAATTAGTTTATTAAATCTAATAAAAAATTGTGATCTAGGATTTCTTCTTGGTTTTGACACTTTGTCAAAATTTGGCATAAAGTCATCAATTTGATGATTTCTTGGAAATCGTAAGAAGGTCTGGTAAGAAGGAGTCTTGCTAGATACATAAAGTCTCCCAAAAGTCTAAAGTGTGCATTACTCAACTTTTCTGGATTAGTACGAATAAAGCATTCTAACATCTTTGCTTAATCCAGAGCACGAGGGCTGTAAACCGAGCATCACCTCCGATCATCACCTTGATTACATAACCCTCATTTTGGGAATTAAAATTCCAAATATCATAAGTATTTCCAAAACTATACCAGCTCTAAATATTCAATAACCTATTATTGCTAAAATCTTTGAATTGAAATTCTAATAATTCCAAAGTTATTTTCTGGCATATTCAATTAATACTAAATGAAATTATTCTAAACTAGCTGATTTTTCTAAATAATACAAATTGTGCTAAACACTAAAAGTAAATTGCTCTAAATATGAACTAAAATACGTAAAAAAATTACCTCTAACTAAAATCTAAATACATATTATATTTTATATGTTATATTCTCATGCCTAATAACTATTATATATTATAAATTTGTGATTCTTACAATTAATAATTGAAACTATTATTAATATAAATATCACTGTGACATATAAAAAAAAATCTAAAATATCTAACAAATATTATTAAATTGTCCTAATTATATTATATTTACAATTTATTATAAAATTAATTAACTACACTCATATATTAAAACTATTAAAAAGAAAAAATTATCAATTACGTTAATCCTAATAATTATATTTTCTAAGACCTAAAATATTTCTTGAATTGTATAACAGCTTGTTTTTCTAAAATGAAAATTTGTCTTCGTTCTTAAAAATAACGAACGAAATTGGCTTTACGTTTTTGTAACGAAAAAATAAATTTTCATGTGAGTGACAACGAAAGAGCTTTATTTTTCCATATATTTTTGGTTTTTAGAAACTGAATTCGTTCGTAATAAACGAAAGAAATGTCAGAAATAGACGATAGGCAAAGGCCTTTCGTTTGCCCAAAAAACAACGAAAATTTTACCAAAATACGTAATAATATGTGGCCATTTGAACCAGAATGTAATTCGCAATACAAACCTTTAAATTTCTTGAGACATTGCATACAATTTTCATGTTGTTTTTAAAAAAACAATTTTTCATAATTTCAATTTTTTTCTAAAATTATTTTATTTTTGTTTATTTTTAGGGTTAACACCAAACACCTTATTACTACATGAAAAAATATTTAAAAATTCAGAAATGAAATACGTAGGCAATAATGTTCTGTTACGACAGAAAAAGCTCATTTCATTTTAGACATTTTTAAACGAAAACTTTCAAATGTTTTATAAAAACCTAATTTTAAACTTGATCGTAATAAAATGAAATGTTCGTGTGAGAACTAAATTGTTTTAGAAAAACAGGCTGTAAAACTAGTGCTGGAAACCCTATATTTCATTACGCATTTTTTTAAGTATCTTTTATATTATCGAGAGTAACAAGAATTATTAATTTGCATTAAGTTTTTTTCAAAAAAAAATTAGTCTACCAGTTGTCTACGTCATCATCACCACATTCCTCTGCTGGGCCCAACATCGGAACAAAGGGTATGAAACGTTTTAAAAGAAATTACAACAACAAACAATAACTTCTGTAAGTAATGTAAACTTGATAATTGTCTCTTACTCTCATTTACTTTATTATTATTATTTACTATTGATATTATTGTCCGATTCCGTCCGTTTCATTAGTTAAATCTCTGTTTTATTGATTTTGTTTATTTACATTATCATTTAGTCAAGTAATTCAACTCAAAGAGTTACTTTATAATGATATTTTAAGAAAATACTTATCTTAATTTTGTTTCCAATGCTTCTTCTTCTTGAAGTAAATTTTGCGTAAATTATATTTATGATATACGATTATTTTATATTTTTTGTTTTTCAATAATTCTTTGATTTTCTTTGTTAAATAAATATGCATATTGTTTGAATTTGAAAATATGAATCTTTAAGCATTGATTTTTTTTGGGAATGACAAACTTTTCATTATGTAGAGGAGATTAAATCAATCTAAGCATTCTTAGGGACAATCAGCTTAAACTATAGGGTATTTTGATTGTCATAGGTGTACTATCAATAGGGTGGGAAAAATTGTACCCTTAAGCATAACAACAAGCCTCACAACAACAATTTTAAACTTTACTTATTTATTTTTTTTAACTACATCTGGTATTTTGTTTGGCATGAATGTAGATTTTATATGTAACGCGCTAGAAACTCGGGTTAAGAACCTCGTTACCAAATCCTTTAAAAGCTAGCTGGGAAACTAGACCTTTCATGCCTGTTAACTCATCTTTCTGTAGTGATCTTTTATTAGAAATTGATTGTAAATCTCAAAGATCTAGCCGGCGCGTAACATATATGGCGCCCAACGTAAAGGCCTTGGTAAGGCCAACATAAAATCTTTAAAAATATAAATTTTCTTAATTATGGTTAAAACTAATGCAAAAATATTTTCATAACACCAAATACGTATTTTCTTTATATAAGTCCGAGATTTTTCTGTATTAAAATTAGATATACTAAATCTTGTAGCGATATAAATCACATATACTGTATTTTTCTTTAACCATAATGAAATATGTTGACATAAAGCTTTTAGTCCAAAATTTGAAAAATGAATTTCGATATTTGTTGCAAAAGTTTTGCTAACATAATTTTAGTGCTTTTCAAGTCCATTGTGTAAAGTTCAAATACTTTCAAATGTTGCGGATTTGCATTTTCTTTCTTTAAGGAAATTTCTATATTTTTTTGTGTAAAGTTTAAAATTTTGCTTAGATTGATGATTTCTAAAACACATATTGTTAATTTTGCCATTCCCTTAAAAATAAATACGAATATAATACCTACTTAACTAAATTAAAAATCTTAAATAATTATTTTTTTTACAAATATTTTAAATAAAATAACAATAACTGACAAACAGAAAAGATTAATAGACAGACTGAACTTAGTTTTTTATATTTTACTTGTTTTCTACCAATATGAATACTAGAAATAGGGGTGCTCAAAATAGTGCATCGTTTTCACGTAGTCAAAATAGAAGTTCAGATTCATCTAGAAATAATACTTCTACAGATTTCCAAGACGCATCTTGAACATTAAATCGTCGTGTTACACATTCTCCAGTTGTTAGGAATACCCCAAGACCACAACAGCTAACACCACTTGATCAAAGTTTTTCAAATTTACCTCAAACATCAAATCCACTTGTTTCACGTTCTCCGATAACGAAAAACATACCAAAACCCCCACAAGAAATACCTCGTGACCAAAATTTGTCAAATTCACCTACAAATTGTAATACTACAAATACGATGGATAATAATCCCATTCCCACACAGCAAAATGTTGATCCAATTGGACAAATAGCTAGTAGTTTGTCAAATATTGAATTAATTAGTAATTCACCAAACGCGACTGGTAATGCTAATGATACCACTACACCTTTTGATACTCTCATTTCATTAATGGAACAAACCATGAGAAATACGAGAGAAGAATTTAGAAGAGAGCTTTCCTCTATCCGAAATAGCATATCTCAAATAGGAAATGCTAATGACTCTATTTCTCAAAGAAGACCAATACCTCAAACAAATAACACATATTCAAACACACCTAATTCAAATAATAACACTCCTTCGGATACAAATAGATCCTATTTAAACAGTGAATTGAATATAAAACTAGAAAAATGGAAGATAGTTTACGATGGTTCCGGTTCTGTATCGGATTTCCTCTTTAAGGTAGACACTCTCGCTTTTCGGACACGATGTTCAGATGAACATCTGTTGTCAAATTTTCATGTACTTCTCGAGGGAAAAGCTGAACAGTGGTACTAGCTGTTTATGAAGCAAACACGAGAAGTAACTTATCTCATTTTAAAGTATGCATTGACCAAAGAATTTGGATATCTTGAGTCAGAACATGACATCATTTAAAAATTTCATTGCGCAAGCAGCAGTATAAGGAATCTTACGATGATTTCCATAGTACAGTCGTTTCCATGAATATGAGGTTACAAAATCCTTTACCAGACAATACAATGCTGGATATAATTAAAAGGAATGTTCAACCAAACTTGAGATATCTTCTTTTCAGTTCAGAATCCAAATCTTTGAACGATTTTAGGGATCTTGCCAGGAAGGCTGAAAAGGTTCTTAGGGACAATAAATCAATTGTGCCAAATACAGGTCAAAATCGAAATGTCAGTGAACTTGACTCACTTGATGAAGATGTAAATAATCCTGACATAACTGATCCCCAACTTGAGACCTTTAAAGTAGTAAAGAACAATGGCAAATTTGATTATTCCAATATAAAATGTTGGAACTGTCTAGCATACGGACACTCTTACATTTATTGTGGAAAAGAGATTTCAAAACCCTTTTGTTTTAAATGCGGACAGAAGGGAGTTTTGACACCCTCATGCCCTAATAGGCATAACTTTCAGGGAAACCAACAAACGGGCGATGTGGTTACCGGGGACACTCGTCCATCCCGTCAGTCCCCGAGTCCAAACTAGGAACTGATTTGAATGATAATATATCAGTAAATCATACTTCACATTCTATACAACTTTCAACTCTTTCAAATGAAGACAAAAGCACTCAAGCAGACTTTTCTTACGAAATAAATAAAAGTAGAGCAATTACTTGTAAAATGTATAACCGATTTAATGGCAATTTATACAGAAAAATAGTTAAATGTCGTCTTCGCTTTAAAAAACGTAAAAATTTTCGTAGACTGTTAGCCTCAACTATATTGCACGGATCTGATGACCGCCCCTTTGCAATGGTCAAAATATTTGATGACACATTAATAGGTTTATTGGACTCAGGTGCAAATGTTTCAGTACTAGGCGATAACTGTTTAGATTTCATAAATAAAAACAATATTTCTTATAAGCCATTTCAATCTGAATTGTCAACTGCCAATGGATCTAAACAAAAAGTTATAGGCTACTGTGTGCTACCCGTAAGCTATAAAAATGTCACGAAAAATATTACTTTTTATCTTGTTCCTTCTCTTAGCCAAAAAGCTTACTTTGGAATTAATTTTTGGAGAGAATTTGCTCTTGCTCCAGAAATCATTCCATCAGTATCCGCTATAGAGGCAAATATTTCTGAAACTAACGACCTGACAAAATTTCATGAACTCAATCCTGATCAAAGACTTATTTTAGAGAAAACCATATTAGAGTTTCCCTCATTTGAAAAACTGGGACTAGGATGTACAGACTTGCTTGAGCATGACATTGACACCGGTGACGCGGCCCCTATAAAATCAAGACATTACCCTTTATCGCCACCCCGTCAAGAAGAAGCATACCAAGAAATAGAAAGACTTCTAAATATGGGTGTGATTGAAGAGTCCAATTCGCCTTGGTGCTCACCCGTGGTACTGGTGCGGAAGCCCGGTAAAGTACGTCTATGTATAGACTCACGTAAGCTCAACTCCGTAACGAAAAAAGATTCGTATCCGCTTCCGCACATAAACGGATTGCTGAGCAGGTTGAAAGATACCTTTTTTATTACGGGAATTGATTTAAAGGATGCATTTCTCCAAATTAGGTTGACAAATTCCTCGAAAGAAAAGACTGCTTTCGCAGTTCCAGGTAAGCCCTTGTACCATTATAAATACATGCCATTTGGTCTTTGTAATGGTCCACAAACCATGAGCAGACTCATGGACAAGGTCATACCGTCTAGATTGAGAGAAAATGTCTTTATTTATCTGGACGATTTACTCGTTTGTAGTCCAGACTTTGACTCACATATGACACTTTTAGGTGAAGTTGCCAGCTGTTTAAAAAAGGCAAAACTCACAATAAATGTGAGTAAAAGCAAGTTTTGCCAGAAAGAAATCCGCTATTTAGGATATATAGTCGGTAACGGAACCTTGAAAGTTGATCCGGAGAAGGTAGCATCCATAAAAAATTTCACTATACCAAAAACACCTAGGCAAATCAGGCGATTCATAGGCATGGCCAATTGGTATAGATCTTTTATCAGTAACTTTGCTGACTTGGCAGGTCCTCTGACCGATTGTTTGAAAAAGAGTCCAAAACCATTTTCTTTAACAGAAGACGCAAAACAATCTTTGGAGAAACTAAAAGACGCTTTATCCTCTGCACCCGTGTTAGCTCAACCAAACTTTGAGCGTGAGTTTATTATACAATGCGACGCGTCAAACATTGGTGTTGGTGGCGTTTTATTTCAAATAAACGACCTTGGTAAAGAGCAGCCCATAGCTTTTGTTTCGCAAAAGCTGAATAAATCCCAGCGAAATTATACCGTAACAGAGCTGGAGTGTATGGCAGCGGTGGTGTGTGTGAATCGTTTTAGACCGTATATCGAATGGCTCCCATTTCGTATAATTACAGACCATTCCTCGTTGAAATGGCTAATGTCCCAAAAGGACTTAAGCGGTCGTTTGGCTCGGTGGAGCCTAAAGTTGCAACGATACGATTTTCGAATTGAACATCGTAAGGGTTCTCTAAATATCGTCCCCGACTGTCTTTCACGTATGGACGTTGACGAAATTAATTCACTTATAACACCCCTTGATATAGATCTTAACGACCCTAGGTTTAAAGAAGAAGACTACACGAGCTTAAGCGATTCTATATTGAAGGATAAAGCTTCCTTACCAGACCTTATGGTATCAGATGATAATCTAATTTATAAACGCGTCCAATTTAGGCAGGGTAGTGAGGAAGAAGACAGTTTGTGGCGGCTGTGGATTCCAAAATCCTTGATAAAGAAGGTTATAGAATCTGCACATGATTCAATTACATCCTGTCATGGAGGTTTCACAAAAACTTTGGCTAGAATACGTCAAAAATATTACTGGCCAACAATGGTTAATGACGTCAAATTATATGTAAATAATTGCGAGAAATGCAAAGTAATGAAACCTTCAAATCAAATCTCCAAGCCCCCAATGGGTCAACAATTTGTTACTAGTCGCCCTTTTGAAAGGTTTTATTGCGACTTCTTAGGGCCTTATCCATACACCAAGGTTAAAAATTCCATGATCTTTATATGTTTGGATCATTTAACTAAGCTCATTTTCTTAAAACCTCTCAAAGCTGCAACATCAGCTAATGTAATAACGTATTTTCAAAATGAAATTTTTCCATTGACTGGTGTCTCTAGATTCATGCATAGCGATAATGGAAAGCAATTCGTTTCTAGGGAAATGATTGAGTTTTTCAAGTTATACGACATAGAGCACATAAAAACAGGTTTCTACGCACCGCAATCCAATGCTTCGGAGAGGGCAGATAGAGAAATTTTGACAAAAATACGATATTTTCTCGAAGATCATAAGGATCACAAGGATTGGGACAAATTTATCCCACAAATACTTTCCATTCTAAGAAGCGATTATCACTCGTCCATAAAATGTTCACCTTACTACGCTACCTTCGGACAAAACATGGTGCAACATGGGTCCAGTTACAAAATTTTAGAAAAACTTGGATGTCTTACTGGAGAGGATTGTATTGTTTCAGAAAATGTTGACAAGATGCAAAAAGTTAGGAATAATATTAGGGAAAATTTAAACGTTGCACATGAAAAGGCAAGTAAAACCTATAACCTTAGGACAAGACCGATTCATTTTGAAAGAAGGCAGACAGTTTTTAGGAAAAATCATGTTTTAAGTAACATGCCTAATGCTGTAAATAAAAAGTTTTTTCCGAAATTTATAAAATGTATAATAAGAGATCGAATAGGAAACAATCTTTACGATATGGAAGACCTTAAGGGCAATTATGTAGGACGATATCATACATCCGACCTCAAGACGTGAATTGTTTTGCTCGGCTTATCGTGGGTCGAGTCACACGTTTTGCTCTTCACCTAAAACTTTTCTCAAAAATTATTATTATCACATTAAGTTCATTAGTTTCTACCATAGATGAAAACAATTCAGTATGTAATTTTCCTTTATTGCCTTTAGAATTAAAACAAAACAATATATTTTTTTTTTAAATATATCTATTAATGGTTTTTCTCGAAATATAACAACACAATTTGTTATTAAGATAAAATGCTATTAATGGAAAAACCTTTGTTTTAAAATAATTTAAAAAAAAAAACTATTCCCTGTTCGCCATTTGATGTGAAATCTCTGGTCGAAGCAGGTTTGTTGCAGTTTTTTTTTTATTATTGAATAAACTTCAAGAAATTGACTCCCAAATGATAAATAAACAGACCAGAAAATGTTCAAGTATCGAAAACCCTGAAACTATCCATAGGTTAATTTTTATATCATGATATATTTTTTTTCCTCGCATATTTTTTTCTCAGAGATTACGCACTTTTGTTAATTCTTTTTTTGCAAAAGAGATCAAGACCAAAGGAATGTCAATTCCGTTACCTTTTTTTTTATTTTTTCTACATACTTTGCAATTTTAATATTATGCGTTCAATTTTAATCAAGATTAACTGGAGTGCGGTAATAAGATCGGTAAAATAATATACATATTACACAAGAGTGATTAAAGTATATAACACAATCCTATTTGATTGGAAACTTAAATTTTTATTATTCTGTGATAAAATAATAAAAAAATAAATAAAAACTAAAAATTAAGGTAAATGTTCTCATTATAATAATTAGTTTATTAAATCTAATAAAAAATTGTGATCTAGGATTTCTTCTTGGTTTTGACACTTTGTCAAAATTTGGCATAAAGTCATCAATTTGATGATTTCTTGGAAATCGTAAGAAGGTCTGGTAAGAAGGAGTCTTGCTAGATACATAAAGTCTCCCAAAAGTCTAAAGTGTGCATTACTCAACTTTTCTGGATTAGTACGAATAAAGCATTCTAACATCTTTGCTTAATCCAGAGCACGAGGGCTGTAAACCGAGCATCACCTCCGATCATCACCTTGATTACATAACCCTCATTTTGGGAATTAAAATTCCAAATATCATAAGTATTTCCAAAACTATACCAGCTCTAAATATTCAATAACCGATTATTGCTAAAATCTTTGAATTGAAATTCTACTAATTCCAAAGTTATTTTCTGGCATATTCAATTAATACTAAATGAAATTATTCTAAACTAGCTGATTTTTCTAAATAATACAAATTGTGCTAAACACTAAAAGTAAATTGCTCTAAATATGAACTAAAATACGTAAAAAAATTACCTCTAACTAAAATCTAAATACATATTATATTTTATATGTTATATTCTCATGCCTAATAACTATTATATATATATAATATATTATAAATTTGTGATTCTTACAATTAATAATTGAAACTATTATTAATATAAATATCACTGTGACATATAAAAAAAATCTAAAATATCTAACAAATATTATTAAATTGTCCTAATTAACTACACTCATATATTAAAACTATTAAAAAGAAAAAATTATCAATTACGTTAATCCTAATAATTATATTTTCTAAGACCTAAAATATTTCTTGAATTGTATAAAACTAGTGCTGGAAACCCTATATTTCATTACGCATTTTTTTAAGTATCTTTCATATTATCGAGAGTAACAAGAATTATTAATTTGCATTAAGTTTTTTTTCAAAAAAAATTAGTCTACCAGTTGTCTACGTCATCATCACCACATTCCTCTGCTGGGCCCAACATCGGAACAAAGGGTATGAAACGTTTTAAAAGAAATTACAACAACAAACAATAACTTCTGTAAGTAATGTAAACTTGATAATTGTCTCTTACTCTCATTTACTTTATTATTATTATTTACTATTGATATTATTGTCCGATTCCGTCCGTTTCATTAGTTAAATCTCTGTTTTATTGATTTTGTTTATTTACATTATCATTTAGTCAAGTAATTCAACTCAAAGAGTTACTTTATAATGATATTTTAAGAAAATACTTATCTTAATTTTGTTTCCAATGCTTCTTCTTCTTGAAGTAAATTTTGCGTAAATTATATTTATGATATACGATTATTTTATATTTTGTTTTTCAATAATTCTTTGATTTTCTTTGTTAAATAAATAGGCATATTGTTTGAATTTGAAAATATGAATCTTTAAGCATTGATTTTTTTTTGGGAATGACAAACTTTTCATTATGTAGATTAGATTAAATCAATCTAAGCATTCTTAGGGACAATCAGCTTAAACTATAGGGTATTTTGATTGTCATAGGTGTACTATCAATAGGGTGGGAAAAATTGTATCCTTAGGAATAACAACAAGCCTCACAACAACAATTTTAAACTTTACTTATTTATTTTTTTTTATACCCTCCACCACCATCAGTGGTGATAGAGGGTATATATAACTTTGTCATTCCGTGTGTAACACCAAGAAATATTCATCTGAGACCCAACAAAGTATATATATTCTGGGTCCTTATGAAATTCTGAGTCGATTTAGCTATGTCCGTCTGTCCGTCCGTCCGTCCGTCCGTCCGTCCGTCCGTCTGTCTGTCTGTCTGTGTAAAACACGCTCACGTTAAAACGAAGCAATATCATTTAACCAAATTCACCCAAAGTATTCATTATTATCCGGTACAGTTTGGTATTGAAAATGAGCAAAATCGGTTCACATCGGGAAAAGTTATGAATCAAAATTTAAAACAACCTCGAAAAAAATAAGCATTTTTTACACATTCTAATGTAATTTTCTCCAAAACTATGCAAGATAATTCCATGAAAATCACCATACATTCGTTTCTACACAAGATCTTGATTCGTGCAGAAAATTTCCAGAATCGGTCCACAATTTCATATACCTCCCATACAAAAGTACATATTCCCGGAAAATGGGTTTTTCCTTAATAACTTCCATCACAATATCGATATCTTCACAAAATTTTACAAATTAAAATCTTATGTCAATAGAATTCTTTCAGAGAAAAATTTTCTGGATCGGTCCATAATTGGACATAGCTCCCATACAAGGTCCCCTCCCGAAAATCACTTAAACGCGCATAACTCATTACTAAATAAAGATATCCATACAAAATTTGGTATAAGTATTGCCCATATGCACAGAAATATTACTGTGTAAGTTTTTTCCGATCGGTCCATAATTGGTCATAGCTCCCATACAAGGTCCCCTCCCGAAAATCACATAAACGCGCATAACTCATTACTAAATTGAGATATCCATATAAAATTTGGTATAAGTATTGCCCATATGCACACAAATATTACTGTGAAAGTTTTTTCCGATCGGTCCATAATTGGTCATAGCTCCCATACAAGGTCCCCTCCCGAAAATCACTTAAACGCTCATAACTCATTACTAAATTAAGAGATCCATATAAAATTTGGTATAAGTATTACCCATATGCATAGAAATATTACTGTGAAAGTTTTTTTCGATCGGTTCATAATTGGTCATAGCTCCCATACAAGGTCCCCTCCCGAAAATCACTTAAACGCTCATAACTCATTACTAAATTAAGATATCCATATAAAATTTGGTATAAGTATTGCCCATATGCACAGAAATATTACTGTGAAAGTTTTTTCCGATCGGTCCATAATTGGTCATAGCTCCCATACAAGGTCCCCTCCCGAAAATCACTTAAACGCTCATAACTCATTACTAAATTAAGATATCCATATAAAATTTGGTATAAGTATTGCCCATATGCATATAAATATTACTGTGAAAGTTTTTTCCGATCGCTCCAAAATTGGTCATAGCTCCCATACAAGGTCCCATCCCGAAAATCACTTAAACGCGCATAAATCATTACTTAATTAAGATATCCATATAAAATTTGGTATAAAAATTGCCCACATGCATAGAAATATTACTATGAACATTTTTTTCCGATCGGTCCATAATTGGTCATAGCTCCCATACAAGGTCCCCTCCCGAAAATCACTTAAACGCTCATAACTCATTACTAACTATAAAGTTTGGCAGAAGTATTGCTCATATACAGAGAAATATTACTGTGAAATTGTTTTCCTATCGGTCCATAATTGATCATAACTGCTATACAAGGTGCCTTTCAGAAAACACTTAAAGGCACATAACTCATTAGGAAATAGTGATACCCATAAAATATTTGGCATTAATACTATTTTTGTACACATAAATGTTATTTCAACATTTTTTCACGATTAGTCCAACCATACAATGTCCTTTTACGAAAATCTCTTAAACGCACATTACTCATTACCAAATAAAGCTATTGATACAAAATTTGCCACAAATATTAGTTTTGTATACAAAAATTCTATTTCAAGATTTCTCACGTTCCCTTCCGAAAATCACTTAAACACACATTACTTATTACTAAATTACGATATAGATATAAAATTTTACTGAAATATAGCTTTTATGTACAGAAATTTAGCTTAAAGAATTTTTTACGATCGGACTATAATTGGTCATATCTAGGTCCTGTCCCTGAAAGCACTTTAACCGTATTTAACTAGTTGCATTAGCAATTTGTGTAGATTATATATGTATTTTGAAAATCCTTTAAAGTAATAGATTTAAGCTGTTTAAATCTTGGGATTTTTCAATTTAAGACATGAGATAACTTATTTCTACAAATATTTTACCAATTAGAAAAGTCTTAATATAAAAGTAGCTGGTGGAGGGTATTTAAGATTCGGCTCAGCCGAATTTAGCACTCTAACTTGTTTTAATTTAGTTTATATTATTATGTTTAGTTTGTAGGGTATTTTTAATTGTTTATTCTCTTTTTATACCCTCCACCACCATCAGTGGTGATAGAGGGTATATATAACTTTGTCATTCCGTGTGTAACACCAAGAAATATTCATCTGAGACCCAACAAAGTATATATATTCTGGGTCCTTATGAAATTCTGAGTCGATTTAGCTATGTCCGTCTGTCCGTCCGTCCGTCCGTCCGTCCGTCTGTCTGTCTGTCTGTGTAAAACACGCTCACGTTAAAACGAAGCAATATCATTTAACCAAATTCACCCAAAGTATTCATTATTATCCGGTACAGTTTGGTATTGAAAATGAGCAAAATCGGTTCACATCGGGAAAAGTTATGAATCAAAATTTAAAACAACCTCGAAAAAAATAAGCATTTTTTACACATTCTAATGTAATTTTCTCCAAAACTATGCAAGATAATTCCATGAAAATCACCATACATTCGTTTCTACACAAGATCTTGATTCGTGCAGAAAATTTCCAGAATCGGTCCACAATTTCATATACCTCCCATACAAAAGTACATATTCCCGGAAAATGGGTTTTTCCTTAATAACTTCCATCACAATATCGATATCTTCACAAAATTTTACAAATTAAAATCTTATGTCAATAGAATTCTTTCAGAGAAAAATTTTCTGGATCGGTCCATAATTGGACATAGCTCCCATACAAGGTCCCCTCCCGAAAATCACTTAAACGCGCATAACTCATTACTAAATAAAGATATCCATACAAAATTTGGTATAAGTATTGCCCATATGCACAGAAATATTACTGTGTAAGTTTTTTCCGATCGGTCCATAATTGGTCATAGCTCCCATACAAGGTCCCCTCCCGAAAATCACATAAACGCGCATAACTCATTACTAAATTGAGATATCCATATAAAATTTGGTATAAGTATTGCCCATATGCACACAAATATTACTGTGAAAGTTTTTTCCGATCGGTCCATAATTGGTCATAGCTCCCATACAAGGTCCCCTCCCGAAAATCACTTAAACGCTCATAACTCATTACTAAATTAAGAGATCCATATAAAATTTGGTATAAGTATTACCCATATGCATAGAAATATTACTGTGAAAGTTTTTTTCGATCGGTTCATAATTGGTCATAGCTCCCATACAAGGTCCCCTCCCGAAAATCACTTAAACGCTCATAACTCATTACTAAATTAAGATATCCATATAAAATTTGGTATAAGTATTGCCCATATGCACAGAAATATTACTGTGAAAGTTTTTTCCGATCGGTCCATAATTGGTCATAGCTCCCATACAAGGTCCCCTCCCGAAAATCACTTAAACGCTCATAACTCATTACTAAATTAAGATATCCATATAAAATTTGGTATAAGTATTGCCCATATGCATATAAATATTACTGTGAAAGTTTTTTCCGATCGCTCCAAAATTGGTCATAGCTCCATACAAGGTCCCATCCCGAAAATCACTTAAACGCGCATAAATCATTACTTAATTAAGATATCCATATAAAATTTGGTATAAAAATTGCCCACATGCATAGAAATATTACTATGAACATTTTTTTCCGATCGGTCCATAATTGGTCATAGCTCCCATACAAGGTCCCCTCCCGAAAATCACTTAAACGCTCATAACTCATTACTAACTATAAAGTTTGGCAGAAGTATTGCTCATATACAGAGAAATATTACTGTGAAATTGTTTTCCTATCGGTCCATAATTGATCATAACTGCTATACAAGGTGCCTTTCAGAAAACACTTAAAGGCACATAACTCATTAGGAAATAGTGATACCCATAAAATATTTGGCATTAATACTATTTTTGTACACATAAATGTTATTTCAACATTTTTTCACGATTAGTCCAACCATACAATGTCCTTTTACGAAAATCTCTTAAACGCACATTACTCATTACCAAATAAAGCTATTGATACAAAATTTGCCACAAATATTAGTTTTGTATACAAAAATTCTATTTCAAGATTTCTCACGTTCCCTTCCGAAAATCACTTAAACACACATTACTTATTACTAAATTACGATATAGATATAAAATTTTACTGAAATATAGCTTTTATGTACAGAAATTTAGCTTAAAGAATTTTTTACGATCGGACTATAATTGGTCATATCTAGGTCCTGTCCCTGAAAGCACTTTAACCGTATTTAACTAGTTGCATTAGCAATTTGTGTAGATTATATATGTATTTTGAAAATCCTTTAAAGTAATAGATTTAAGCTGTTTAAATCTTGGGATTTTTCAATTTAAGACATGAGATAACTTATTTCTACAAATATTTTACCAATTAGAAAAGTCTTAATATAAAAGTAGCTGGTGGAGGGTATTTAAGATTCGGCTCAGCCGAATTTAGCACTCTAACTTGTTATACCCTCCACCACCATCAGTGGTGATAGAGGGTATATATAACTTTGTCATTCCGTGTGTAACACCAAGAAATATTCATCTGAGACCCAACAAAGTATATATATTCTGGGTCCTTATGAAATTCTGAGTCGATTTAGCTATGTCCGTCTGTCCGTCCGTCCGTCCGTCCGTCTGTCTGTCTGTCTGTGTAAAACACGCTCACGTTAAAACGAAGCAATATCATTTAACCAAATTCACCCAAAGTATTCATTATTATCCGGTACAGTTTGGTATTGAAAATGAGCAAAATCGGTTCACATCGGGAAAAGTTATGAATCAAAATTTAAAACAACCTCGAAAAAAATAAGCATTTTTTACACATTCTAATGTAATTTTCTCCAAAACTATGCAAGATAATTCCATGAAAATCACCATACATTCGTTTCTACACAAGATCTTGATTCGTGCAGAAAATTTCCAGAATCGGTCCACAATTTCATATACCTCCCATACAAAAGTACATATTCCCGGAAAATGGGTTTTTCCTTAATAACTTCCATCACAATATCGATATCTTCACAAAATTTTACAAATTAAAATCTTATGTCAATAGAATTCTTTCAGAGAAAAATTTTCTGGATCGGTCCATAATTGGACATAGCTCCCATACAAGGTCCCCTCCCGAAAATCACTTAAACGCGCATAACTCATTACTAAATAAAGATATCCATACAAAATTTGGTATAAGTATTGCCCATATGCACAGAAATATTACTGTGTAAGTTTTTTCCGATCGGTCCATAATTGGTCATAGCTCCCATACAAGGTCCCCTCCCGAAAATCACATAAACGCGCATAACTCATTACTAAATTGAGATATCCATATAAAATTTGGTATAAGTATTGCCCATATGCACACAAATATTACTGTGAAAGTTTTTTCCGATCGGTCCATAATTGGTCATAGCTCCCATACAAGGTCCCCTCCCGAAAATCACTTAAACGCTCATAACTCATTACTAAATTAAGAGATCCATATAAAATTTGGTATAAGTATTACCCATATGCATAGAAATATTACTGTGAAAGTTTTTTTCGATCGGTTCATAATTGGTCATAGCTCCCATACAAGGTCCCCTCCCGAAAATCACTTAAACGCTCATAACTCATTACTAAATTAAGATATCCATATAAAATTTGGTATAAGTATTGCCCATATGCACAGAAATATTACTGTGAAAGTTTTTTCCGATCGGTCCATAATTGGTCATAGCTCCCATACAAGGTCCCCTCCCGAAAATCACTTAAACGCTCATAACTCATTACTAAATTAAGATATCCATATAAAATTTGGTATAAGTATTGCCCATATGCATATAAATATTACTGTGAAAGTTTTTTCCGATCGCTCCAAAATTGGTCATAGCTCCCATACAAGGTCCCATCCCGAAAATCACTTAAACGCGCATAAATCATTACTTAATTAAGATATCCATATAAAATTTGGTATAAAAATTGCCCACATGCATAGAAATATTACTATGAACATTTTTTTCCGATCGGTCCATAATTGGTCATAGCTCCCATACAAGGTCCCCTCCCGAAAATCACTTAAACGCTCATAACTCATTACTAACTATAAAGTTTGGCAGAAGTATTGCTCATATACAGAGAAATATTACTGTGAAATTGTTTTCCTATCGGTCCATAATTGATCATAACTGCTATACAAGGTGCCTTTCAGAAAACACTTAAAGGCACATAACTCATTAGGAAATAGTGATACCCATAAAATATTTGGCATTAATACTATTTTTGTACACATAAATGTTATTTCAACATTTTTTCACGATTAGTCCAACCATACAATGTCCTTTTACGAAAATCTCTTAAACGCACATTACTCATTACCAAATAAAGCTATTGATACAAAATTTGCCACAAATATTAGTTTTGTATACAAAAATTCTATTTCAAGATTTCTCACGTTCCCTTCCGAAAATCACTTAAACACACATTACTTATTACTAAATTACGATATAGATATAAAATTTTACTGAAATATAGCTTTTATGTACAGAAATTTAGCTTAAAGAATTTTTTACGATCGGACTATAATTGGTCATATCTAGGTCCTGTCCCTGAAAGCACTTTAACCGTATTTAACTAGTTGCATTAGCAATTTGTGTAGATTATATATGTATTTTGAAAATCCTTTAAAGTAATAGATTTAAGCTGTTTAAATCTTGGGATTTTTCAATTTAAGACATGAGATAACTTATTTCTACAAATATTTTACCAATTAGAAAAGTCTTAATATAAAAGTAGCTGGTGGAGGGTATTTAAGATTCGGCTCAGCCGAATTTAGCACTCTAACTTGTTATACCCTCCACCACCATCAGTGGTGATAGAGGGTATATATAACTTTGTCATTCCGTGTGTAACACCAAGAAATATTCATCTGAGACCCAACAAAGTATATATATTCTGGGTCCTATGAAATTCTGAGTCGATTTAGCTATGTCCGTCTGTCGTCCGTCCGTCCGTCCGTCTGTCTGTCTGTCTGTGTAAAACACGCTCACGTTAAAACGAAAGCATATCATTTAACCAAATTCACCCAAAGTATTCATTATTATCCGGTACAGTTTGGTATTGAAAATGAGCAAAATCGGTTCACATCGGGAAAAGTTATGAATCAAAATTTAAAACAACCTCGAAAAAAATAAGCATTTTTTACACATTCTAATGTAATTTTCTCCAAAACTATGCAAGATAATTCCATGAAAATCACCATACATTCGTTTCTACACAAGATCTTGATTCGTGCAGAAAATTTCCAGAATCGGTCCACAATTTCATATACCTCCCATACAAAAGTACATATTCCCGGAAAATGGGTTTTTCCTTAATAACTTCCATCACAATATCGATATCTTCACAAAATTTTACAAATTAAAATCTTATGTCAATAGAATTCTTTCAGAGAAAAATTTTCTGGATCGGTCCATAATTGGACATAGCTCCCATACAAGGTCCCCTCCCGAAAATCACTTAAACGCGCATAACTCATTACTAAATAAAGATATCCATACAAAATTTGGTATAAGTATTGCCCATATGCACAGAAATATTACTGTGTAAGTTTTTTCCGATCGGTCCATAATTGGTCATAGCTCCCATACAAGGTCCCCTCCCGAAAATCACATAAACGCGCATAACTCATTACTAAATTGAGATATCCATATAAAATTTGGTATAAGTATTGCCCATATGCACACAAATATTACTGTGAAAGTTTTTTCCGATCGGTCCATAATTGGTCATAGCTCCCATACAAGGTCCCCTCCCGAAAATCACTTAAACGCTCATAACTCATTACTAAATTAAGAGATCCATATAAAATTTGGTATAAGTATTACCCATATGCATAGAAATATTACTGTGAAAGTTTTTTTCGATCGGTTCATAATTGGTCATAGCTCCCATACAAGGTCCCCTCCCGAAAATCACTTAAACGCTCATAACTCATTACTAAATTAAGATATCCATATAAAATTTGGTATAAGTATTGCCCATATGCACAGAAATATTACTGTGAAAGTTTTTTCCGATCGGTCCATAATTGGTCATAGCTCCCATACAAGGTCCCCTCCCGAAAATCACTTAAACGCTCATAACTCATTACTAAATTAAGATATCCATATAAAATTTGGTATAAGTATTGCCCATATGCATATAAATATTACTGTGAAAGTTTTTTCCGATCGCTCCAAAATTGGTCATAGCTCCCATACAAGGTCCCATCCCGAAAATCACTTAAACGCGCATAAATCATTACTTAATTAAGATATCCATATAAAATTTGGTATAAAAATTGCCCACATGCATAGAAATATTACTATGAACATTTTTTTCCGATCGGTCCATAATTGGTCATAGCTCCCATACAAGGTCCCCTCCCGAAAATCACTTAAACGCTCATAACTCATTACTAACTATAAAGTTTGGCAGAAGTATTGCTCATATACAGAGAAATATTACTGTGAAATTGTTTTCCTATCGGTCCATAATTGATCATAACTGCTATACAAGGTGCCTTTCAGAAAACACTTAAAGGCACATAACTCATTAGGAAATAGTGATACCCATAAAATATTTGGCATTAATACTATTTTTGTACACATAAATGTTATTTCAACATTTTTTCACGATTAGTCCAACCATACAATGTCCTTTTACGAAAATCTCTTAAACGCACATTACTCATTACCAAATAAAGCTATTGATACAAAATTTGCCACAAATATTAGTTTTGTATACAAAAATTCTATTTCAAGATTTCTCACGTTCCCTTCCGAAAATCACTTAAACACACATTACTTATTACTAAATTACGATATAGATATAAAATTTTACTGAAATATAGCTTTTATGTACAGAAATTTAGCTTAAAGAATTTTTTACGATCGGACTATAATTGGTCATATCTAGGTCCTGTCCCTGAAAGCACTTTAACCGTATTTAACTAGTTGCATTAGCAATTTGTGTAGATTATATATGTATTTTGAAAATCCTTTAAAGTAATAGATTTAAGCTGTTTAAATCTTGGGATTTTTCAATTTAAGACATGAGATAACTTATTTCTACAAATATTTTACCAATTAGAAAAGTCTTAATATAAAAGTAGCTGGTGGAGGGTATTTAAGATTCGGCTCAGCCGAATTTAGCACTCTAACTTGTTATACCCTCCACCACCATCAGTGGTGATAGAGGGTATATATAACTTTGTCATTCCGTGTGTAACACCAAGAAATATTCATCTGAGACCCAACAAAGTATATATATTCTGGGTCCTTATGAAATTCTGAGTCGATTTAGCTATGTCCGTCTGTCCGTCCGTCCGTCCGTCCGTCGTCTGTCTGTCTGTGTAAAACACGCTCACGTTAAACGAAGCAATATCATTTAACCAAATTCACCCAAAGTATTCATTATTATCCGGTACAGTTTGGTATTGAAAATGAGCAAAATCGGTTCACATCGGGAAAAGTTATGAATCAAAATTTAAAACAACCTCGAAAAAAATAAGCATTTTTTACACATTCTAATGTAATTTTCTCCAAAACTATGCAAGATAATTCCATGAAAATCACCATACATTCGTTTCTACACAAGATCTTGATTCGTGCAGAAAATTTCCAGAATCGGTCCACAATTTCATATACCTCCCATACAAAAGTACATATTCCCGGAAAATGGGTTTTTCCTTAATAACTTCCATCACAATATCGATATCTTCACAAAATTTTACAAATTAAAATCTTATGTCAATAGAATTCTTTCAGAGAAAAATTTTCTGGATCGGTCCATAATTGGACATAGCTCCCATACAAGGTCCCCTCCCGAAAATCACTTAAACGCGCATAACTCATTACTAAATAAAGATATCCATACAAAATTTGGTATAAGTATTGCCCATATGCACAGAAATATTACTGTGTAAGTTTTTTCCGATCGGTCCATAATTGGTCATAGCTCCCATACAAGGTCCCCTCCCGAAAATCACATAAACGCGCATAACTCATTACTAAATTGAGATATCCATATAAAATTTGGTATAAGTATTGCCCATATGCACACAAATATTACTGTGAAAGTTTTTTCCGATCGGTCCATAATTGGTCATAGCTCCCATACAAGGTCCCCTCCCGAAAATCACTTAAACGCTCATAACTCATTACTAAATTAAGAGATCCATATAAAATTTGGTATAAGTATTACCCATATGCATAGAAATATTACTGTGAAAGTTTTTTTCGATCGGTTCATAATTGGTCATAGCTCCCATACAAGGTCCCCTCCCGAAAATCACTTAAACGCTCATAACTCATTACTAAATTAAGATATCCATATAAAATTTGGTATAAGTATTGCCCATATGCACAGAAATATTACTGTGAAAGTTTTTTCCGATCGGTCCATAATTGGTCATAGCTCCCATACAAGGTCCCCTCCCGAAAATCACTTAAACGCTCATAACTCATTACTAAATTAAGATATCCATATAAAATTTGGTATAAGTATTGCCCATATGCATATAAATATTACTGTGAAAGTTTTTTCCGATCGCTCCAAAATTGGTCATAGCTCCCATACAAGGTCCCATCCCGAAAATCACTTAAACGCGCATAAATCATTACTTAATTAAGATATCCATATAAAATTTGGTATAAAAATTGCCCACATGCATAGAAATATTACTATGAACATTTTTTTCCGATCGGTCCATAATTGGTCATAGCTCCCATACAAGGTCCCCTCCCGAAAATCACTTAAACGCTCATAACTCATTACTAACTATAAAGTTTGGCAGAAGTATTGCTCATATACAGAGAAATATTACTGTGAAATTGTTTTCCTATCGGTCCATAATTGATCATAACTGCTATACAAGGTGCCTTTCAGAAAACACTTAAAGGCACATAACTCATTAGGAAATAGTGATACCCATAAAATATTTGGCATTAATACTATTTTTGTACACATAAATGTTATTTCAACATTTTTTCACGATTAGTCCAACCATACAATGTCCTTTTACGAAAATCTCTTAAACGCACATTACTCATTACCAAATAAAGCTATTGATACAAAATTTGCCACAAATATTAGTTTTGTATACAAAAATTCTATTTCAAGATTTCTCACGTTCCCTTCCGAAAATCACTTAAACACACATTACTTATTACTAAATTACGATATAGATATAAAATTTTACTGAAATATAGCTTTTATGTACAGAAATTTAGCTTAAAGAATTTTTTTACGATCGGACTATAATTGGTCATATCTAGGTCCTGTCCCTGAAAGCACTTTTAACCGTATTTAACTAGTTGCATTAGCAATTTGTGTAGATTTATATGTATTTTGAAAATCCTTTAAAGTAATAGATTTAAGCTGTTTTAAATCTTGGGATTTTTCATTTAAGACATGAGATAAACTTATTTCTACAAATTTTTACCAATTAGAAAGTCTTATATAAAGTAGCTGGTGGAGGGTATTAAGATTCGGCTCAGCCGAATGTAGCACTCTAACTTGTTGTTAGAATTAATATTGTTGGGGGGGGGGGTCACTGTATTTATTATTTATTTTTTTTTTTTTTTGATGTATGTTCTTGTTAAAAATATTTTTTTATTTGTAATGTATTTTTATCTTTTCATTGTTTTTATGTTGAGAATTTTGATTTTTTGTGTTTCTGTTTATTTTAATTTGTTTCAGTTTTATTTGTTGAAATTTTTTGTTGTCTTTTGTAACAAAATTTTTTTTTTACTTTGTGCACTTTGTTGTTTATTTTACCAATTTATTGTTTAAGCTTTTGTCTGTTTTTTGTTACAATTTGTACACTTTTTGTTTTGCTTTTTTTATATACCCTCCACCACCATCAGTGGTGATAGAGGGTATATATAACTTGTCATTCCGTGTGTAACACCAAGAAATTTCATCTGAGACCCAACAAAGTATATATTCTGGGTCCTTATGAAATTCTGAGTCGATTTAGCTATGTCCGTCTGTCCGTCCGTCCGTCCGTCCGTCCGTCTGTCTGTCGTCTGTGTAAAACACGCTCACGTTAAAACGAAGCAATATCATTTACCAAATTCACCCAAAGTATTCATTATTATCCGGTACAGTTTTGGTATTGAAAATGAGCAAAATCGGTTCACATCGGGAAAAGTTATGAATCAAAATTAAAACAACCTCGAAAAAAATAAGCATTTTTTACACATTCTAATGTAATTTTCTCCAAAACTATGCAAGATAATTCCATGAAAATCACCATACATTCGTTTCTACACAAGATCTTGATTCGTGCAGAAAATTTCCAGAATCGGTCCACAATTTCATATACCTCCCATACAAAAGTACATATTCCCGGAAAATGGGTTTTTCCTTAATAACTTCCATCACAATATCGATATCTTCACAAAATTTTACAAATTAAAATCTTATGTCAATAGAATTCTTTCAGAGAAAAATTTTCTGGATCGGTCCATAATTGGACATAGCTCCCATACAAGGTCCCCTCCCGAAAATCACTTAAACGCGCATAACTCATTACTAAATAAAGATATCCATACAAAATTTGGTATAAGTATTGCCCATATGCACAGAAATATTACTGTGTAAGTTTTTTCCGATCGGTCCATAATTGGTCATAGCTCCCATACAAGGTCCCTCCCGAAAATCACATAAACGCGCATAACTCATTACTAAATTGAGATATCCATATAAAATTTGGTATAAGTATTGCCCATATGCACACAAATATTACTGTGAAAGTTTTTTCCGATCGGTCCATAATTGGTCATAGCTCCCATACAAGGTCCCCTCCCGAAAATCACTTAAACGCTCATAACTCATTACTAAATTAAGAGATCCATATAAAATTTGGTATAAGTATTACCCATATGCATAGAAATATTACTGTGAAAGTTTTTTCGATCGGTTCATAATTGGTCATAGCTCCCATACAAGGTCCCCTCCCGAAAATCACTTAAACGCTCATAACTCATTACTAAATTAAGATATCCATATAAAATTTGGTATAAGTATTGCCCATATGCACAGAAATTTACTGTGAAAGTTTTTTCCGATCGGTCCATAATTGGTCATAGCTCCCATACAAGGTCCCCTCCCGAAAATCACTTAAACGCTCATAACTCATTACTAAATTAAGATATCCATATAAAATTTGGTATAAGTATTGCCCATATGCATATAAATATTACTGTGAAAGTTTTTTCCGATCGCTCCAAAATTGGTCATAGCTCCCATACAAGGTC
Organism: Lucilia sericata; assembly: GCF_015586225.1. Taxonomy (NCBI): domain Eukaryota; kingdom Metazoa; phylum Arthropoda; class Insecta; order Diptera; family Calliphoridae; genus Lucilia; species Lucilia sericata. Next base: position 42,566 of record NW_023995698.1, on the reverse strand, counting down.
CCATCCCGAAAATCACTTAACGCGCATAAATCATTACTTAATTAAGATATCCATATAAAATTGGTATAAAAATTGCCCACATGCATAGAAATATTACTATGAACATTTTTTTCCGATCGGTCCATAATTGGTCATAGCTCCCATACAAGGTCCCCTCCCGAAAATCACTTAAACGCTCATAACTCATTACTAACTATAAAGTTTGGCAGAAGTATTGCTCATATACAGAGAAATATTACTGTGAAATTGTTTTCCTATCGGTCCATAATTGATCATAACTGCTATACAAGGTGCCTTTCAGAAAACACTTAAAGGCACATAACTCATTAGGAAATAGTGATACCCATAAAATATTTGGCATTAATACTATTTTTGTACACATAAATGTTATTTCAACATTTTTTCACGATTAGTCCAACCATACAATGTCCTTTTACGAAAATCTCTTAAACGCACATTACTCATTACCAAATAAAGCTATTGATACAAAATTTGCCACAAATATTAGTTTTGTATACAAAAATTCTATTTCAAGATTCTCACGTTCCCTTCCGAAAATCACTTAAACACACATTACTTATTACTAAATTACGATATAGATATAAAATTTTACTGAAATATAGCTTTTATGTACAGAAATTTAGCTTAAGAATTTTTTACGATCGGACTATAATTGGTCATATCTAGGTCCTGTCCCCTGAAAGCACTTTAACCGTATTTAACTAGTTGCATTAGCAATTTGTGTAGATTATATATGTATTTTGAAAATCCTTTAAAGTAATAGATTTAAGCTGTTTAAATCTTGGGATTTTTCAATTTAGACATGAGATAACTTATTTCTACAAATATTTTACCAATTAGAAAGTCTTAATATAAAAGTAGCTGGTGGAGGGTATTTAAGATTCGGCTCAGCCGAATTTAGCACTCTAACTGTTTTTTTAAACAATAGGTATTAGGCGTTGTGGCGTAAGTTTTTTTATCTTTTATACCCTCCACCACCATCAGTGGTGATAGAGGGTATATATAACTTTGTCATTCCGTGTGTAACACCAAGAAATATTCATCTGAGACCCAACAAAGTATATATATTCTGGGTCCTTATGAAATTCTGAGTCGATTTAGCTATGTCCGTCTGTCCGTCCGTCCGTCCGTCCGTCCGTCCGTCTGTCTGTCTGTCTGTGTAAAACACGCTCACGTTAAAACGAAGCAATATCATTTAACCAAATTCACCCAAAGTATTCATTATTATCCGGTACAGTTTGGTATTGAAAATGAGCAAAATCGGTTCACATCGGGAAAAGTTATGAATCAAAATTTAAAACAACCTCGAAAAAAATAAGCATTTTTTACACATTCTAATGTAATTTTCTCCAAAACTATGCAAGATAATTCCATGAAAATCACCATACATTCGTTTCTACACAAGATCTTGATTCGTGCAGAAAATTTCCAGAATCGGTCCTACAATTTCATATACCTCCCATACAAAAGTACATATTCCCGGAAAATGGGTTTTTCCTTAATAACTTCCATCACAATATCGATATCTTCACAAAATTTTACAAATTAAAATCTTATGTCAATAGAATTCTTTCAGAGAAAAATTTTCTGGATCGGTCCATAATTGGACATAGCTCCCATACAAGGTCCCCTCCCGAAAATCACTTAAACGCGCATAACTCATTACTAAATAAAGATATCCATACAAAATTTGGTATAAGTATTGCCCATATGCACAGAAATATTACTGTGAAAGTTTTTTCCGATCGGTCCATAATTGGTCATAGCTCCCATACAAGGTCCCCTCCCGAAAATCACATAAACGCGCATAACTCATTACTAAATTAAGATATCCATATAAAATTTGGTATAAGTATTGCCCATATGCACAGAAATATTACTGTGAAAGTTTTTTCCGATCGGTCCATAATTGGTCATAGCTCCCATACAAGGTCCCCTCCCGAAAATCACTTAAACGCTCATAACTCATTACTAAATTAAGAGATCCATATAAAATTTGGTATAAGTATTGCCCATATGCACAGAAATATTACTGTGAAAGTTTTTTTCCGATCGGTCCATAATTGGTCATAGCTCCCATACAAGGTCCCCTCCCGAAAATCACTAAACGCTCATAACTCATTACTAATTAAGATATCCATATAAAATTTGGTATAAGTATTGCCCATATGCATATAAATATTACTGTGAAAGTTTTTTCCGATCGCTCCAAAATTGGTCATAGCTCCCATACAAGGTCCCATCCCGAAAATCACTTAAACGCGCATAAATCATTACTTAATTAAGATATCCATATAAAATTTGGTATAAAAATTGCCCACATGCATAGAAATATTACTATGAACATTTTTTTCCGATCGGTCCATAATTGGTCATAGCTCCCATACAAGGTCCCCTCCCGAAAATCACTTAAACGCTCATAACTCATTACTAACTATAAAGTTTGGCAGAAGTATTGCTCATATACAGAGAAATATTACTGTGAAATTGTTTTCCTATCGGTCCATAATTGATCATAACTGCTATACAAGGTGCCTTTCAGAAAACACTTAAAGGCACATAACTCATTAGGAAATAGTGATACCCATAAAATATTTGGCATTAATACTATTTTTGTACACATAAATGTTATTTCAACATTTTTTCACGATTAGTCCAACCATACAATGTCCTTTTACGAAAATCTCTTAAACGCACATTACTCATACCAAATAAAGCTATTGATACAAAATTTGCCACAAATATTAGTTTTGTATACAAAAATTCTATTTCAAGATTTCTCACGTTCCCTTCCGAAAATCACTTAAACACACATTACTTATTACTAAATTACGATATAGATATAAAATTTTACTGAAATATAGCTTTTATGTACAGAAATTTAGCTTAAAGAATTTTTACGATCGGACTATAATTGGTCATATCTAGGTCCTGTCCCTGAAAGCACTTTAACCGTATTTAACTAGTTGCATTAGCAATTTGTGTAGATTATATATATGTCTTGGTATATAATTTATTGCATAATGTATTTTTAGAAAACAGCCAATTGGATAAATCGGTAGAATTATTTTCCCAGGTTTAAAAACGCGGTAATTTGAGGTTCCGATATGGTTGTGAATAACATTGACAGTTTTCATGCTATGACAGTCATTTATGCATCATTTTAAAGCATTACAGTTGCACTTTGTTTTGTGTATAATTTGTGGCATAATGCATTTTTACAAAAATTGGATAGATCGGTATATTTATTGTTCTATGTTTAAAAATGCGGTAATTTAAGACCCCGATATGGTTGCAAATAACTTTTATAGTTTTCATGTTATAACAGTCGTTTATACATCTTTTTATTGCATTTTAGTTGCCATTTGTTTTGGTATATAATTTATTGCATAATGTATTTTTAGAAGATGGCCAATTGGATAGATCGATAGAATTATTTTCCCAGGTTTAAAAGGCGGTAATTTGAGGTTCCGATATGATTGTGAATTACTTTGACAGTTTTCATGCTATGACAGTCATTTATGCATCAGTTTAGAGCATTATGATTGCACTTTAATTTGGTATATCATTTGTGGCATAATGTGTTCGTCCAAAAAAATGGTCAATTTGATGGATCGGTAGAATTATTGTTCTATGTTTAAAAACGCGGTAATTTGAGGTTCCGATATGGTTGCAAATAACTTTGACAGTTTTCATGCTAGGGCATTAGTTTACGCATCATTTTAAAGTATTACAGTTGCACTTTATTTTGGTGTATAATTTGTGGCATAATGAATTTTTACAAAAATTGGATAGATCGGTATATTTATTGGTACAGGTTCAAAAATGCGGTAATTTAAGGCTCCGATATGGTTGCAAATAACTTTTATAGTTTTCATGTTATAACAGTCGTTTATATATCTTTCATCAGTGGTGATAGAGGGTATATATAACTTTGTCATTCCGTGTGTAACACCAAGAAATATTCATCTGAGACCCAACAAAGTATATATATTCTGGGTCCTTAGGAAATTCTGAGTCGATTTAGCTATGTCCGTCTGTCCGTCCGTCCGTCCGTCTGTCTGTCTGTCTGTGTAAAACACGCTCACGTTAAAACGAAGCAATATCATTTAACCAAATTCACCCAAAGTATTCATTATTATCCGGTACAGTTTGGTATGAAATGAGCAAAATCGGTTCACATCGGGAAAAGTTATGAATCAAAATTTAAAACAACCTCGAAAAAAATAAGCATTTTTTACACATTCTAATGTAATTTTCTCCAAAACTATGCAAGATAATTCCATGAAAATCACCATACATTCGTTTCTACACAAGATCTTGATTCGTGCAGAAAATTTCCAGAATCGGTCTACAATTTCATATACCTCCCATACAAAAGTACATATTCCCGGAAAATGGGTTTTTCCTTAATAACTTCCATCACAATATCGATATCTTCACAAAATTTTACAAATTAAAATCTTATGTCAATAGAATTCTTTCAGAGAAAAATTTTCTGGATCGGTCCATAATTGGACATAGCTCCCATACAAGGTCCCCTCCCGAAAATCACTTAAACGCGCATAACTCATTACTAAATAAAGATATCCATACAAAATTTGGTATAAGTATTGCCCATATGCACAGAAATATTACTGTGAAAGTTTTTTCCGATCGGTCCATAATTGGTCATAGCTCCCATACAAGGTCCCCTCCCGAAAATCACATAAACGCTCATAACTCATTACTAAATTAAGATATCCATATAAAATTTGGTATAAGTATTGCCCATATGCACAGAAATATTACTGTGAAAGTTTTTTCCGATCGGTCCATAATTGGTCATAGCTCCCATACAAGGTCCCCTCCCGAAAATCACTTAAACGCTCATAACTCATTACTAAATTAAGATATCCATATAAAATTTGGTATAAGTATTACCCATATGCATAGAAATATTACTGTGAAAGTTTTTTTCGATCGGTCCATAATTGGTCATAGCTCCCATACAAGGTCCCCTCCCGAAAATCACTTAAACGCTCATAACTCATTACTAAATTAAGATATCCATATAAAATTTGGTATAAGTATTGCCCATATGCACAGAAATATTACTGTGAAAGTTTTTTCCGATCGGTCCATAATTGGTCATAGCTCCCATACAAGGTCCCCTCCCGAAAATCACTTAAACGCTCATAACTCATTACTAACTATAAAGTTTGGCAGAAGTATTGCTCATATACAGAGAAATATTACTGTGAAATTGTTTTCCTATCGGTCCATAATTGATCAAAGCTGCTATACAAGGTGCCTTTCAGAAAACACTTAAAGGCACATAACTCATTAGGAAATAGTGATACCCATAAAATATTTGGCATTAATACTATTTTTGTACACATAAATGTTATTTCAACATTTTTTCACGATTAGTCCAACCATACAATGTCCTTTTACGAAAATCTCTTAAACGCACATTACTCATTACCAAATAAAGCTATTGATACAAAATTTGCCACAAATATTAGTTTTGTATACAAAAATTCTATTTCAAGATTTCTCACGTTCCCTTCCGAAAATCACTTAAACACACATTACTAATTACTAAATTACGATATAGATATAAAATTTTACTGAAATATAGCTTATATGTACAGAAATTTAGCTTAAAGAATTTTTTACGATCGGACTATAATTGGTCATATCTAGGTCCTGCCCCTGAAAGCACTTTAACCGTATTTAACTAGTTGCATTAGCAATTTGTGTAGATTATATATGTATTTTGAAAATCATTTAAAGTAATAGATTTAAGCTGTTTAAATCTTGGGATTTTTTCAATTTAAGACATGAGATAACTTATTTCTACAAATATTTTACCAATTAGAAAAGTCTTAATATAAAAGTAGCTGGTGGAGGGTATTTAAGATTCGGCTCAGCCGAATTTAGCACTCTAACTTGTTATTGCATTATAGTTGCCATTTGCTTTGGTATATAATTTATTCCATAATATATTTTTAGAAAATGGCCAATTGGATAGATCGGTAGAATTATTTTCACAGCTTTAAAAACGCGGTAGTTTGAGGTTCCGATATGGCTGCAAATAACATTGACAGTTTTCACGCTATGACAGTCATTTATGCATCATTTTAAAGCATTATGATTGCACTTTAATGATGGTATATCATTTGTAGCATAATGTGTATTTTTACAAATTGGTCAATTTGATAGATCGGTAGAATTATTGTTTTATGTTTAATAAAAGCGGTAATCTGAGGTTCCGATATGGTTGCAATTAACTTTGGCAGTTTTCGTGCTAGGACAGTCGTTATGCACCATTTTAAAGCATTAAATTTGCCATTTGTTTTGGTATATAATTTATTGCATAATGTATTTTTAGAAAACGGCCAATTGGATAAATCGGTAGAATTATTTTCACAGCTTTAAAAAGGCGGTAATTTGAGGTTCCGATATGGTTGCAAATAACATTGACAGTTTTCATGCTATGACAGTCATTTATGCTTCATTTTAAAGCATTATGATTGCACTTTAATATGGTATATAATTTGTGGCATAATGTGTGTTTTTACTAATTAGTGAATTTGATAGATCGGTAGAATTATTGTTCTATGTTTAATAAACGCGGTAATCTGAGGTTCCGATATGGCTGCAATTAACTTTGGCAGTTTTCGTGCTAGGACAGTCGTTTATGCACCATTTTAAAGCATTAAAATTGCCATTTGTTTTGGTATATAATTTATTGCATAATGTATTTTTAGAAAACGGCCAATTGGATAAATCGGTAGAATTATTTTCCCAGGTTTAAAAACGCGGTAATTTGAGGTTCCGATATGATTGTGAATAACTTTGACAGTTTTCATGCTATGACAGTCATTTATGCATCATTTTAAAAGCATTACGATTGCACTTTGTTTTTGTGTATAATTTGTGGCATAATGAATTTTTACAAAAATTGGATAAATCGGTATATTTATTGGTACAGGTTCAAAAATGCGGTAATTTAAGGCTCCGATATGGTTGCAAATAACTTTATAGTTTTCATGTTATAACAGTCGTTTATACATCTTTTATTGCATTATAGTTGCCATTTGCTTTGGTATATAATTTATTCCATAATATATTTTTGGAAAATGTCCAATTGGATAGATCGGTAGAATTATTTTCACAGCTTTATAAACGCGGTAGTTTGAGGTTCCGATATGGCTGCAAATAACATTGACAGTTTTCACGCTATGACAGTCGTTTTTATGCATCATTTTAAAAGCATTATGATGGCGGTAATTTGAGGTTACGATATGGTTGTGAATTACTTTGACAGTTTTCATGCTATGACAGTCATTTATGCATCAGTCTAGAGCATTATGATTGCACATTAATTTGGTATATCATTTGTGGCATAATGTGTTCGTCTAAAAAATGGTCAATTTGATGGATCGGTAGAATTATTGTTCTATGTTTAAAAACGCGGTAATTTGAGGTTCCGATATGGTTGCAAATAACTTTGACAGTTTTCATGCTAGGGCATTAGTTTACAGCATCATTTTAAAGCATTACAGTCGCACTTTATTTTGGTGTATAATTTGTGGCATAATGAATTTTTACAAAAATTGGATAGATCGGTATATTTATTGGTACATGTACAAATATGCGGTAATTTAAGGCTCCGATATGGTTGCAAATAACTTTTATAGTTTTCATGTTATAACAGTCGTTTATATATCTTTTTATTGCATTATAGTTGCCATTTGCTTTGGTATATAATTTATTCCATAATATATTTTTGGAAAATGGCCAATTGGATAGATCGGTAGAATTATTTTCGTAGCTTTAAAAACGCGGTAGTTTGAGGTTCCGATATGGCTGCAAATAACATTGACAGTTTTCACGCTATGACAGTCATTTATGCATCATTTTAAAGCATTATGATTGCACTTTAATATGGTATATCATTTGTAGCATAATGTGTATTTTTACAAATTGGTCAATTTGATAGATCGGTAGAATTATTGTTCTATGTTTAATAAAAGCAGTAATCTGAGGTTCCGATATGGTTGCAATTAACTTTGGCAGTTTTCGTGCTAGGACAGTCGTTTATGCACCATTTTAAGCATTAAAATTGCCATTTGTTTTGGTATATAATTTATTGCATAATGTATTTTTAGAAAATGGCCAATTGGATAGATCGGTAGAATTATTTTCCCAGGTTTAAAAAGGCGGTAATTTGAGGTTCCGATATGGTTGTGAATAACTTTGACAGTTTTCATGCTATGACAGTCATTTATGCATCATTTTAAAGCATTATGATTGCACTTTAATTTGGTATATCATTTGTGGCACAATGTGTTCGTCTAAAAAATGGTCAATTTGAAGGATCGGTAGAATTATTGTTCTATTTTTAAAAACGCGGTAATTTGAGGTTCCGATATGGTTGCAAATAACTTTGACAGTTTTCATGCTAGGGCAATAGTTTATGCATCATTTAAAGCATTACAGTTGCACTTTTATTTTGGTGTATAATTTGTGGCATAATGAATTTTTACAAAAGTTGGATAGATCGGTATATTTATATGGTACAGGTTTAAAAATGCGGTAATTCAAGGCTCCGATATGGTTGCAAATAACATTTATAGTTTTCATGTTATAACAGTCGTTTATATATCTTTTTATTGCATTATAGTTGCCATTTGTTTTGGTATATAATTTATTGCATAATACATTTTTAGAAAATTGCCAATTGGATAGATCGGTAGAATTATTTTCACAGCTTTAAAAAGGCGGTAATTTGAGGTTCCGATATGGTTGCAAATAACATTGACAGTTTTCATGCTATGACAGTCATTTATGCTTCATTTTAAAGCATTATGATTGCACTTTAATATGGTATATCATTTGTAGCATAATGTGTGTTTTTACGAATTGGTGAATTTGATAGATCGGTAGAATTATTGTTCTATGTTTAATAAACGCGGTAATCTGAGGTTCCGATATGGCTGCAATTAACTTTGGCAGTTTTCGTGCTAGGACAGTCGTTTATGCACCATTTTAAAGCATTAAAATTGCCAGTTGTTTTGGTATATAATTTATTGCATAATGTATTTTTAGAAAATGGCCAATTGGATAGATCGGTAGAATTATTTTCCCAGGTTTAAAAAGGCGGTAATTTGAGGTTCCGATATGGTTGTGAATAACTTTGACAGTTTTCATGCTATGACAGTCATTTATGCATCATTTTAAAGCATTACAGTTGCACTTTGTTTTTGTGTATAATTTGTGGCATAATGAATTTTTACAAAAATTGGATAGATCGGTATATTTATTGGTACAGGTTTAAAAATGCGGTAATTTAAGGCCCCGATATGGTTGCAAATAACTTTTATAGTTTTCATGTTATAACAGTCGTTTATACATCTTTTTATTGCATTTTAGTTGCCATTTGTTTTGGTATATAATTTATTGCATAATGTATATTTAGAAGATGGCCAATTGGATAGATCGGTAGAATTATTTTCCCAGGTTTAAAAAGGCGGTAATTTGAGGTTCCGATATGGTTGTGAATAACTTTGACAGTTTTCATGCTATGACAGTCATTTATGCATCAGTTTAGAGCATTATGATTGCACTTTAATTTGGTATATCATTTGTGGCATAATGTGTTCGTCTAAAAAATGGTCAATTTGATGGATCGGTAGAATTATTGTTCTATGTTTAAAAACGCGGTAATTTGAGGTTCCGATATGGTTGCAAATAACTTTGACAGTTTTCATGCTAGGGCAATAGTTTATGCATCATTTTAAAGCATTACAGTTGCACTTTATTTTGGTGTATAATTTGTGGCATAATGAATTTTTACAAAAGTTGGATAGATCGGTATATTTATTGGTACAGGTTTAAAAATGCGGTAATTCAAGGCTCCGATATGGTTGCAAATAACTTTTATAGTTTTCATGTTATAACAGTCGTTTATATATCTTTTTATTGCATTATAGTTGCCGTTTGTTTTGGTATATAATTTATTGCATAATATATTTTTAGAAAATTGCCAATTGGATAGATCGGTAGAATTATTTTCCCAGGTTTAAAAAGGCGGTAATTTGAGGTTCCGATATGGTTGCAAATAACATTGACAGTTTTCATGCTATGACAGTCATTTATGCTTCATTTTAAAGCATTATGATTGCACTTTATGGTATATAATTTGTAGCATAACGTGTGTTTTTACAAATTGGTTAATTTGATAGATCGGTAGAATTATTGTTCTATGTTTAATAAACGCGGTAATCTGAGGTTCCGATATGGCTGCAATTGACTTTGGCAGTTTTCGTGCTAGGACAGTCGTTTATGCACCATTTTAAAGCATTAAAATTGCCATTTGTTTTGGTATATAATTTATTGCATAATGTATTTTTAGAAAACGGGTAATTGGATAAATCGGTAGAATTATTTTCCCAACGCGGTAATTTGAGGTTCCGATATGGTTGTGAATAACTTTGACAGTTTTCATGCTATGCATCATGCTATGCATCATTTTAAAGCATTACAGTTGCACTTTGTTTTTGTGTATAATTTGTGGCATAATGAATTTTACAAAAATTGGATAGATCGGTATATTTATTGGTACAGGTTTAAAAATGCGGTAATTTAAGGCCCCGATATGGTTGCAAATAACTTTTGTAGTTTTCATGTTATAACAGTCGTTTATACATCTTTTTATTGCATTTTAGTTGCCATTTGTTTTGGTATATAATTTATTGCATAATGTATTTTTAGAAGAAGGCCAATTGGATAGATCGATAGAATTATTTTCCCAGGTTTAAAAAGGCGGTAATTTGAGGTTCCGATATGGTTGTGAATTACTTTGACAGTTTTCATGCTATGACAGTCATTTATGCATCAGTTTCAGAGCATTATGATTGCACTTTAATTTGGTATATCATTTGTGGCACAATGTGTTCGTCTAAAAAATGGTCAATTTGAAGGATCGGTAGAATTATTGTTCTATGTTTAAAAACGCGGTAATTTGAGGTTCCGATATGGTTGCAAATAACTTTGACAGTTTTCATGCTAGGGCAATAGTTTATGCATCATTTTAAAGCATTACAGTTGCACTTTATTTTGGTGTATAATTTGTGGCATAATGAATTTTCACAAAAGTTGGATAGATCGGTATATTTATTGGTACAGGTTTGAAAAATGCGGTAATTCAAGGCTCCGATATGGTTGCAAATAACTTTTATAGTTTTCATGTTATAATCAGTCGTTTATATATCTTTTTATTGCATTATAGTTGCCATTTGCTTTGGTATATAATTTATTCCATAATATATTTTTAGAAAATGGCCAATTGGATAGATCGGTAGAATTATTTTCACAGCTTTAAAAACGCGGTAGTTTGAGGTTCCGATATGGCTGCAAATAACATTGACAGTTTTCACGCTATGACAGTCGTTTATGCATCATTTTAAAGCATTATGATTGCACTTTAATGTGGTATATCATTTGTAGCATAATGTGTATTTTTACAAATTGGTCAATTTGATAGATCGGTAGAATTATTGTTTTATGTTTAATAAACGCGGTAATCTGAGGTTCCGATATGGTTGCAATTAACTTTGGCAGTTTTCGTGCTAGGACAGTTTATGCACCATTTTAAAGCATTAAATTGCCATTTGTTTTGGTATATAATTTATTGCATAATGTATTTTTAGAAAACGGCCAATTGGATAAATCGGTAGAATTATTTTCACAGCTTTAAAAAGGCGGTAATTTGAGGTTCCGATATGGTTGCAAATAACATTGACAGTTTTCATGCTATGACAGTCATTTATGCTTCATTTTAAAGCATTATGATTGCACTTTAATATGGTATATAATTTGTGGCATAATGTGTGTTTTTACTAATTAGTGAATTTGATAGATCGGTAGAATTATTGTTCTATGTTTAATAAACGCGGTAATCTGAGGTTCCGATATGGCTGCAATTAACTTTGGCAGTTTTCGTGCTAGGACAGTCGTTTATGCACCATTTTAAAGCATTAAAATTGCCATTTGTTTTGGTATATAATTTATTGCATAATGTATTTTTAGAAAACGGCCAATTGGATAAATCGGTAGAATTATTTTCCCAGGTTTAAAAACGCGGTAATTTGAGGTTCCGATATGATTGTGAATAACTTTGACAGTTTTCATGCTATGACAGTCATTTATGCATCATTTTAAAGCATTACGATTGCACTTTGTTTTTGTGTATAATTTGTGGCATAATGAATTTTTACAAAAATTGGATAAATCGGTATATTTATTGGTACAGGTTCAAAAATGCGGTAATTTAAGGCTCCGATATGGTTGCAAATAACTTTTATAGTTTTCATGTTATAACAGTCGTTTATACATCTTTTTATTGCATTATAGTTGCCATTTGCTTTGGTATATAATTTATTCCATAATATATTTTTGGAAAATGTCCAATTGGATAGATCGGTAGAATTATTTTCACAGCTTTATAAACGCGGTAGTTTGAGGTTCCGATATGGCTGCAAATAACATTGACAGTTTTCACGCTATGACAGTCGTTTATGCATCATTTTAAAGCATTATGATGGCGGTAATTTGAGGTTACGATATGGTTGTGAATTACTTTGACAGTTTTCATGCTATGACAGTCATTTATGCATCAGTCTAGAGCATTATGATTGCACTTTAATTTGGTATATCATTTGTGGCATAATGTGTTCGTCTAAAAAATGGTCAATTTGATGGATCGGTAGAATTATTATTCTATGTTTAAAAACGCGGTAATTTGAGGTTCCGATATGGTTGCAAATAACTTTGACAGTTTCATGCTAGGGCATTAGTTTACACATCATTTTAAAGCATTACAGTCGCACTTTATTTTGGTGTATAATTTGTGGCATAATGAATTTTTACAAAAATTGGATAGATCGGTATATTTATTGGTACATGTACAAAAATGCGGTAATTTAAGGCTCCGATATGGTTGCAAATAACTTTTATAGTTTTCATGTTACAACAGTCGTTTATATATCTTTTTATTGCATTATAGTTGCCATTTGCTTTGGTATATAATTTATTCCATAATATATTTTTGGAAAATGGACAATTGGATAGATCGGTAGAATTATTTTCGTAGCTTTAAAAACGCGGTAGTTTGAGGTTCCGATATGGCTGCAAATAACATTGACAGTTTTCACGCTATGACAGTCATTTATGCATCATTTTAAAGCATTATGATTGCACTTTAATATGGTATATCATTTGTAGCATAATGTGTATTTTTACAAATTGGTCAATTTGATAGATCGGTATAATTATTGTTCTATGTTTAATAAAAGCAGTAATCTGAGGTTCCGATATGGTTGCAATTAACTTTGGCAGTTTTCGTGCTAGGACAGTCGTTTATGCACCATTTTTAAGCATTAAAATTGCCATTTGTTTTGGTATATAATTTATTGCATAATGTATTTTAGAAAATGGCCAATTGGATAGATCGGTAGAATTATTTTCCCAGGTTTAAAAAGGCTGTAATTTGAGGTTCCGATATGGTTGTGAATAACTTTGACAGTTTTCGTGCTATGACAGTCATTTATGCATCATTTTAAAGCATTATGATTGCACTTTAATTTGGTATATCATTTGTGGCACAATGTGTTCGTCTAAAAAATGGTCAATTTGAAGGATCGGTAGAATTATTGTTCTATTTTTAAAAACGCGGTAATTTGAGGTTCCGATATGGTTGCAAATAACTTTGACAGTTTTCATGCTAGGGCAATAGTTTATGCATCAATTTAAAGCATTACAGTTGCATTTTATTTTGGTGTATAATTTGTGGCATAATAAATTTTTACAAAAGTTGGATAGATCGGTATATTTATATGTACAGGTTTAAAAATGCGGTAATTCAAGGCTCCGATATGGTTGCAAATAACATTTATAGTTTTCATGTTATAACAGTCGTTTATATATCTTTTTATTGCATTATAGTTGCCATTTGTTTTGGTATATAATTTATTGCATAATACATTTTTAGAAAATTGCCAATTGGATAGATCGGTAGAATTATTTTCACAGCTTTAAAAAGGCGGTAATTTGAGGTTCCGATATGGTTGCAAATAACATTGACAGTTTTCATGCTATGACAGTCATTTATGCTTCATTTTAAAGCATTATGATTGCACTTTAATATGGTATATCATTTGTAGCATAATGTGTGTTTTTACGAATTGGTGAATTTGATAGATCGGTAGAATTATTGTTCTATGTTTAATAAACGCGGTAATCTGAGGTTCCGATATGGCTGCAATTAACTTTGGCAGTTTTCGTGCTAGGACAGTCGTTTATGCACCATTTTAAAGCATTAAAATTGCCATTTGTATTGGTATATAATTTATAATATAATGTATTTTTAGAAAACGGCCAATTGGATAAATCGGTAGAATTATTTTCCCAGGTTTAAAAACGCGGTAATTTGAGGTTCCGATATGGTTGTGAATAACTTTGACAGTTTTGATGCTATGAAGGTCATTTATGCATCATTTTAAAACATTACAGTTGCACTTTGTTTTTGTGTATAGTTTGTGGCATAATGAATTTTTACAAAAATTGGATAGATCGGTATATTTATTGGTACAGGTTTAAAAATGCGGTAATTTAAGGCCCCGATATGGTTGCAAATAACTTTTATAGTTTTCATGTTATAACAGTCGTTTATACATTTTTTTATTGCATTTTAATTGCCATTTTTTGGTATATAATTTATTGCATAATGTATTTTTAGAAGAGATAGATCGGTAGAATTATTTTCCCAGGTTTAAAAAGGCTGTAATTTGAGGTTCCGATATGGTTGTGAATAACTTTGACAGTTTTCATGCTATGACAGTCATTTATGCATCAGTTTAGAGCATTATGATTGCACTTTAATTTGGTATATCATTTGTGGCACAATGTGTTCGTCTAAAAAATGGTCAATTTGAAGGATCGGTAGAATTATTGTTCTATGTTTAAAAACGCGGCAATTTGAGGTTCCGATATGGTTGCAAATAACTTTGACAGTTTTCATGCTAGGGCAATAGTTTATGCATCATTTTAAAGCATTACAGTTGCACTTTATTTTGGTGTATAATTTGTGGCATAATGAATTTTTACAAAAGTTGGATAGTGTTATGCCAAACAACAATTATCCATTTATTCATAATCTCCCCGCAAATTCCTATTCTTATGACATATATCGATACTGAATGCTATGAATTGCAGCATATGTAAAGTTGTCATAAAGTTCTAAATAAAACGTCAATTATTTCAAATATGTCGTAAAATCTTATTTCCGCCAGAAAGAAACTTTCTTTTGTGCAAATTGGTCCACTTTCCTATCCTTGGTAAGAATTCCTTATTCCTTAAATAATTTAATAAATATCCAAAGAAAAGAAATCCTAATTCCTGTGTTTTATTTTCTTTCTTTTTTTTCATTCCTTGCTTATTAAATTATTCTGAGTTACAAAATATATTCATATATTTTGTTTTGGCTCAGAGAGAATAATAAAGTTTTCCAATCATCCAGCCTTTCATCTCCATCCAAAGCTTTGAGCGAAACATTTTGGTCCAGTTCGAACCGGATAATTTGGAAGATATAATTCTCTCGGAGATTACAACTCATTGTGCCTAATTCTACCAACAAAGGATTACTTCCAACAGTCAACAATTCCACAGGTTCGTTTGTTTTACTTATTTTTGCTTAATTTAGTTTATCCATATACAAAGTGCATAGTGTTTGTGTTGAGTGCATTTATAAAAAAAAAAAAAAATAAATAACTACATACATATCTACAAAGGAAAATAAAATATACAAATTAATAATTGAAAATTCCGACGGCATTTTATCCGTCGGCAACTTAATAAAAAAAAAGGAGAAAATAGAGAGTGAAGAAGTTTTTTTAAAAATATATATATATATAAAAATTGGTCCAAAATTATATGAAAAAAGCCGTCGGCAAATTCAAATTAAATTTAGTGGAAAATTATAGTTGTGTGCACCGAATTTAATATCCCCTACTTCTATTGGTCGTCCAAGAGTTGGAGTTAAAAGCGTGAGTTTTCCTAAAAATATCATTAAAATAGCTTTTTTGTCCACAAATTACTAACTTCACCGGTATTTATTTTCTTTGGTCCACCGTTTCTTTAAAATATAAGCATACATATTAACGTTTTATAATAAAAAAAATAAATATATTAACCGGTGTTTATTTCTATTGATCCAACGTAGGGCATTTTGTTCTTTTGCTGTGAATATTTTCTCCATATTTCCATATTAATTCCAAGTTAAATTCTCTTCACATTATTCCCTATTCAATTTCATAACTCTTTATTTTTTTTTCGTTCATATATTATTAAATTTAAATAATTGCTTTGCTTATTTCCAAACAATATTAATAGTCCACAATAATATTATTAGCGAGCCCTTTAAATTACATACGCTTGTACGTTTGTTTACTTCATCTACAAGCAGTACATTAGTTCATGCGTGTGTATATCCATTTACAAGTATTACCATAAACATACGTGTTTGTGCGTGTGTACATCTACTTGCTTGTTTTCCTTTCTGCTTTATTCGTCATACGTTGACTGATCATAATTAACCCTTGTGTGGTCAGTGGGGGCATACATTTTTTATATTATTTTTTTTCCGAATATTTTAATGCATTTTGATCTAACCATTTATGATTGGCAATTAATAATACAATTAGTAAATATATTTCTCTTTTTTTGTGTTGGTAATAAATAATATTGAAGCAAATTGCAATAAACTTTGTCCATATTTCTGAAGATTAGTAAAATAATTATATACGCTAAATAAATCCAGTTTACTAAATACACATTTTATTGCACGTTTTGTCCAATAGAATACTTTTAATTACGAATATTCTAATTCTAAAAAGGAAAAATTTACTAATTGTCTTTTTGTTCGTGCGACCGAGGGTTAATTTACATATTGGTAAACAACTTTATGGAAGAAATTGTTGCTATTTTTTCTACAAGGATTGTAAATAAATAAAATAAAAGAATTTCTCCAAAAACAAATATCGTTGAATAGGTTGACGAACTTTCTTATATACTTATTTTACTTATTTTTTGAAGCTGATCCTATAGTCCAGTAACGTAAAGGTATCAATTCTTCGAAAAATATACTTTATCCAAATTACTGGTTTTATTTCTGGTTTGATTTACACGTTTATTCCGATCGGTTTATTTACAATTTTTTTGTGGTTTCAGTCTCGATTTGATTTCAATTCCGACATTTTTAGATAATTTCATTCCGAATTTCGATTTGAATTGTTGCTAGTGCTTTTCCTTTTGTCCTTTTGGTATATTAAACATGTCTCTTGATCACTTTATCCGCTTGGCCGATAGTATAGTTGAATTTGAGGCCGATTATAATGAGAATCGTTATCCAATCAATTCTCTTCATGCGTTAGAAATCCACAGGCAGGAAATAAAGTCCACATGGGCTTATGAAAAATTTTTGTTCGATAAGGACAACGAAGATGATACGGATCCCGGGGAATCGGATGATATAGAAGCATTTAAAGACAAATACAAAAGTACTTATGTTACTTATTGTAATATATTGATAAAACTATCCGAGCTGACCGATGCCCTTCGGGATCAGTCGCGTGAGAAATCTGACACAAGTCCGATCAATTCCCAGTTTTTCCCAGTCCAGCCTGTATCTTCCCAGCCTTCGCATAGCTTTCACCTTCCTCCGTGTGAGATAGAGACCTTCTATGGTAATTATGAATCATGGCCGACTTTCCGTGATCTATTCACAGCCATGTTCATACAGAATTCCACATTAAGCCCTGTTGAGAAGCTTTTCCATTTGACTCAGAAGACTAAAGGAGAAGCAAGGGAGATTGTTAAGAAGAGTCCTTTAACAAATCAGGGGTTTGATTTAGCCTGGGCAAATCTGACAGAACGATTTGAGAATCGTCGGGTCCAAGTTAACGGACAACTTCGAATCCTATTTAATCTCCCTAGCATAACTCTTGTATTTCCATATTACGACTCCATCGCATAGACGTTGACAGCTGGGACCCTATTTTTGTTTTCTTGTGTTCCAATAAGCTTCCTGATTCAACTTTGACTCTATGGGAACAAGGCTTAAAGGATAAAACGTCGATTCCAAAATGGTCCGATTTAGATTTATTCCTGACCAATCGATACAGGACTTTGGAATCCGTTTCCGAAATACGTTCCGCTACATCCAAGCCTACCGAGTCCAAACCTAAAAAGGTGAATCGTCCATCCAAAGTTGTTAATGCTTTTCAAAATAACGTGTCCCAGCCTAAATGTCAACTATGTACCAATGAGTTTCATCCAATACGAAAATGTCCGAAGTTTTTGCAAATGGGCCATTCTCAGCGCCTCAGTGAGATTAAAAAACTTAGCTTATATCTCAATTGCTTTTCCAAAACGCATTCCGTTAAAAACTGCAACAGCAAAATCAATTGCTTCCGTTGCCATAAAAGGCACAATACCTTACTCCACAAAGAAACCGAAGTTTCCACTTCATTACCGGGCCCTAGTACAAGCGCCAATTCCAACCTTAATCCAAATTCAGCACCATTTGTAACTAGTTCGAATTCAATTACTATACAGTCCGCTCCTACTTCGGATGCTGAAGTTGTTACATCTTGTTTTACAGTAAATTCCACTGGCGTTTTACTAGGCACTGCAATGATTGAAATTTGGTACTTGGATAATAGATACCCTGCTCGAGCGTTAATAGACTCAGGTTCCGAAGGTTCTTTTATTTCGGAAAGGTTGTTTAATCTACTGAAACTTCCTTCAACTCGCACTAATGCTCAAGTTTCTGGACTAAATAACACAATATCCGCTAGTGTTGATAAACAATGTTCATTCGTGATTAGTTCCATTCTCAATCCAGATATAAAGCTGCTCGTTACAGCTTTAGTAGTTCCACAACTTTCTGGTAGTCTTCCTTCCAAGACTTTTGATCGCTCACTCTTTTCCAAACATCCTCCAATCCAGTTAGCTGATCCACATTTCCATACAAGTTCGAAAGTGGATATTCTCATTGGTGGTGATGTATTCCCTTCGATTATGCGATCTGGTGTAAAGCATAATGTTTGCGGTTCACTAATGGCGCAAGAAACTATCTTTGGGTGGATTCTAACTGGTCCTTTGTCCAATATCTCTTCTCCCAGTTGTTCCTTAGTTTCCTATTTCTGTGAAATCTCTTTAGACAAAGAGATTTCACGTTTTTGGGAGGTGGAGAATCTTCCAAGGAAGAACTTTACTTCATCATCTGATAAATTTTGTGACGATCTTTTTACAAAAACTACCAGAAGAGCTAAAGATGGTCGGTATATTGTTTCTCTTCCATTTAAGGATGGCTATCCTGAGAAACTTAGTTTAGGCCAATCTCGAAATAGTGCTATGGCACAATTTCTACGAAATGAGGTTCGGCTACTTCGTTCACCTGACTTGAAATCCATTTATGACAACGTGGTTGAAGAATATATTGATTTGGATCATATGTTCAAAGTTTCACCGCCACACAATTCCAAAATTTGTCCATATTACCTACCACATCACGCTGTCATAAAACCTGAAAGCACTACAACAAAGGTACGCGTTGTTTTTAATGCGTCATCTCCATCTTCTAATGGGTTAAGCCTAAATGATATCCTTCATACTGGTCCAATTTTACAAAATGACTTGACCCTACTGATCCTGAAATGGAGATTTTTCAAGTATGTCTTCAATGCTGATATCCAAAAGATGTATCGGCAAATCCTAGTCGATCCGAAGCATACTGTATTCCAAAGAATCCTATTCCGCAATAATCCAAACGTAATTATCCAAGATTACGAATTAAAACAGTGACATTCGGCGTAAATTGCGCGCCTTACCTCGCTATTCGGACTCTACTCCAATTAGACGATGACATCGAGGCTTCTTATCCAAAAGCTAGCCTTATTCTGCGTAGTTCCATGTACGTTGACGATGCATTGGCCGGTGCTCATTCCATTCAAGAAGCGAAAGAATCTAAAAAGCAGTTAATACTTGCACTTCAATCGGCTGGATTTCCCTGAGGAAATGGACGGCGAATTCCAAAGAAATCATTGACGATATTCCCGTTAACCATTTGCTCTGCGAAGATTTCCTAACCTTTGACGACAGCAGCACAGCGAAGACGCTAGGAGTTCGATGGAATGCCCATTCAGACAAAGAGAGAAGTATTATCGCAGATTGCAAGATTATTCGATCCGGCCGGGTGGCTTTCTCCAGTTGTGATTCTAGCAAAAATCCTGATGCAGACGATTTGGATAGAAGGTACCAAATGGGATGAGATTCTTTCACCGAAATCCTTAGAGCACTGGCAGAATTTCCAATCCAATTACTGCTATATTAATGAAATCCGGATTCCCAGATGGGTAGACTATATTCCTAACGCTGAAATCCAAATCCATGGGTTTTGCGATGCTTCCGAAGAAGCATATGCAGCCGCGTTATACATCCGAATAGCTGACGGTAAAAAGATATCCAGTCACTTAATTGCTTCCAAAACAAAAGTAGCTCCTGTAAAAACTTTGTCTATTCCACGACTAGAGCTTTGTGGTGCTGTATTATTGGCGGATATGATTGATAATTTCCTTCCTCAATTTGATATCAGTCATTATTCCTTGTTCTGTTGGACTGATTCCACAATTGTCCTTTCATGGTTAGCCAAACCTCCATGTTCTTGGCTGACTTTTGTTGCAAATAGGGTTTCCAGAATAACGCAAATTACTGATCCAAAACTGTGGAATCATGTCAACTCAGAGTCCAATCCTGCAGATTTAGCTAGTCGTGGAGTTTATCCAAAAGAGCTCGTCAACAACCATCTTTGGTGGTTTGGTCCTGATTGGTTAAGAGAATCCAGAGCAAATTGGCCAATGTCTGATAAGGCAAATATACCTGATACAGAAATTGAAAAGAAGAATGTGAAAGTGCACTTTTCATATTTCCAACATTATGAGGATATTTTGGAAAGATTTTCCTCGTTTCCTAGGGCACTTCGTGTTGTATCTTACATTTTCCGATTTCTTTTCCGCACTCACCCAAGATTGCGTTCTAATTTTCATAAAAGTTCACTTGCCTTATCTAGTTCAGAGATCATTTTTGCTCGCGATAGACTTATAACCAATTGCCAGAAAGTTGGCTATCCTGCCGAATATCGAGCTTTATCTTCCAGACAAGTTATATCCTCGTCCAGTTCCATTTTGAATCTTAATCCATTCCTAGATTCCGAAGGACTTATCCGATCGTGCGGAAGACTCGAGAATTCTCCGGGTCTTTCGTACAATGAGAAACATCCTGTCATTATTCCTTATAATTGCCAATATTCACGGCTTTTAGTCAAATTTGTCCACGATATTAGTCTTCATGGTGGTAATCAGCTTGTCCTACGCTTGATAAGAACTCATTACTGGATTCCAAAAGTAAAAAATCTTATCAAAACCACCATTTGAAAATGCAAACCATGTATTATCTACCGGAAAAGATGTCAGCAACAGATGATGGCTGCCTTGCCATCTGAGCGATCTGAAATTTCGCGTCCATTTACTCATACGGGACTAGATTTTGCAGGTCCATTTGATATCAAATCTTATTCTGGTAGAGGTTTTCGTATGACTAAAGGCTATGTATGTGTGTTTGTATGCTTTTCGACGAAGGCTATTCACTTGGAAGCTACAACAGATTTGTCCACATCTGCATTCCTTGCCGCTTTTCACAGGTTTGTTTCTCGTCGTGGTTGTCCACTCCATCTACATTCCGATAATGGAGCTACATTCGTAGGAGCGTCAAAGGTTATCCAAAGAGAATTCATGCTATCGTCTCGCGAATTGCTCACTTCCAGCTACGCTCACCAGAACCTGACCTGGCATTTTATTCCGCCGGGTGCTCCGCATATGGTTGGCCTTTGGGAGGCAGGAGTCAAGAGCTTCAAATCACATTTCCGTAAAACCGTAGGTTGTTTTAAATACACGTTTGAAGAATTTTCCACTCTTCTCGCTCGAATTGAAGCCTGTCTCAACTCTCGGCCTATTTCTCCACAATCGCAAGATCCATCAGATCTTTCCGCCTTAACTCCAGGTCATTTCCTCATAGGTTCTCCTATCCTTTGTCCTATTGATCCTAAGATTAACGAAAGTCCGATATCAATTGTTAATCGTTGGCAACGTCTGAAATTAGTTCATCAAAATTTCTGCTTTCGTTGGAAAAACGAATATTTGAAGGAGATGCAGAAACGAACTAAATGGAAGACTTCCGAAGACAATGTTAAACCCGGGACGTTAGTTGTCATAAAGGATGAAAATCTCCCTTCAAACTCTTGGCGGCTAGGTAGAATTGAAAAAGTGCATACCGGATCCGATAAAAAAGTTCGAGTTGCCGACATATATACGCAACGTGATCTAATAAAAAGGGCAAACCATAAATTAGTTTGCTTATTCGAATCCTAGTCATCCACTTCCTCTCTACATTCTCTAAGATCTTCCAACCAACTTTATTTCTTTCAGAGCATCATGCCTAAACGCCAACCCAAAAACTCCAAAAGCTCCAATAATCGTCGCCAACAACACATTAAGCTGCCTAGCAACTACAACAGGTTCCTATGCCGTCTATGCTCTCGTCCGCACCCATTACGCACCTGTCGCAAATTCCTAGCTATGAACATGAAAGAACGCCTCGATGCCGTGAGAACTCACAAATATTGTCAAAATTGCTTAGCTCACGACCACTCGCAAGGAACTTGTCTCTCAAAGCACGGCTGTCGACATTGTAACAAGTTTCATCACTCCCTACTCCATATTAATCCTAGGCTTTTAAAAGATTTCGGGATAAGCCCAACACGCTCGAACTCTCGATCGCGATCACCGTCTCCTCAACCCTCGACGTCACACTCTGCGCGTAGAAAAGCAGCCCTACCAACACCCTCCACTACTACATTATCGTCGTTGTTACGTCAGAACAGCACAATTCTTTTGCCAACGGTGTTAGTGAAGATTGGCTCCACAGCTAACCATGCCCGTAGCCTCCTGGATTCTGGTTCTGCCGTCAGTAGGATATCGAAAAGGATGGTGGATAAGCTTCATCTCACAACTTTGACCATGGAAGCTGAAACTATGTGTCCTATAGTGCTGAAATCTCGTTTTGATTCAGAATGCAAGATTGAGGGAATATTACGTGTTGATAACCGAATCACGTGTAAGACTCCTGCTAATTCGTTACCGGCGAGTTTTAAGCAGCATTTCCGGGATTTGTTTCTAGCGGATCCGAAATTTTTCGAATCCGCCGGAATTGACGTCATCATAGGCGTCGATTTGTATCCGAAGGTGATGAGAGTTTCACAAAACTCACAAACGTTTTCACAAAAACTGGGTTGCCAACGGCGCAAAGTACCATCTTTGGATGGACCATTTACGGCGCTTGTCTTACTTAAACCATGTGCATTTGTATATTCGATAAAGCAAAATAAAACCAAAACAAACGAACACAAATATTTTATTAATTGAATTTTCCAATAAAATATATTCATTGAATTCCATATATCCATATATTTCCATTTATTTCCTTTTGCAACAAATATTGTTATTTATTCTTTTCCTTTCTATAGCACAGATGTCCAAAGGAATCAACTTACTAATATTAACATTAAGTTTTCCTAACCTCACAACTATATTTTGTAATTCCTTCTAGCAGAAATAAGTATTTTACGACAATCCTTATTCCTTTTTTCCATAGTTTGTACACTGCAAGGCGGGCGGTAATGTTTATGCCAAACAACAATTATCCATTTATTCATAATCTCCCCGCAAATTCCTATTTCTTATGACATATATCGATACTGAATGCTATGAATTGCAGCATATGTAAAGTTGTCATAAAGTTCTAAATAAAACGTCAATTATTTCAAATATGTCGTAAAATCTTATTTCCGCCAGAAAGAAACTTTCTTTTGTGCAAATTGGTCCACTTTCCTATCCTTGGTAAGAATTCCTTATTCCTTAAATAATTTAATAAATATCCAAAGAAAAGAAATCCTAATTCCTGTGTTTTATTTTCTTTCTTTTTTTTCATTCCTTGCTTATTAAATTATTCTGAGTTACAAAATATATTCATATATTTTGTTTTGGCTCAGAGAGAATAATAAAGTTTTCCAATCATCCAGCCTTTCATCCCCATCCAAAGCTTTGAGCGAAACATTTTGGTCCAGTTCGAACCGGATAATTTGGAAGATATAATTCTCTCGGAGATTACAACTCATTGTGCCTAATTCTACCAACAAAGGATTACTTCCAACAGTCAACAATTCCACAGGTTCGTTTGTTTTACTTATTTTTGCTTAATTTAGTTTATCCATATACAAAGTGCATAGTGTTTGTGTTGAGTGCATTTATAAAAAAAAAAAAAAATAACTACATACATATCTACAAAGGAAAATAAAATATACAAATTAATAATTGAAAATTCCGACGGCATTTTATCCGTCGGCAACTTAATAAAAAAAAAAGAGAAAATAGAGAGTGAAGAAGTTTTTTTAAAAAATATATATATATATAAAAATTGGTCCAAAATTATATGAAAAAAGCCGTCGGCAAATTCAAATTAAATTTAGTGGAAAATTATAGTTGTGTGCACCGAATTTAATATCCCCTACTTCTATTGGTCGTCCATGAGTTGGAGTTAAAAGCGTGAGTTTTCCTAAAAATATCATTAAAATAGCTTTTTTGTCCACAAATTACTAACTTCACCGGTATTTATTTTCTTTGGTCCACCGTTTCTTTAAAATATAAGCATACAAATTAACGTTTTATAATAAAAAAAAATAAATATATTAACCGGTGTTTATTTCTATTGATCCAACGTAGGGCATTTTGTTCTTTTGCTGTGAATATTTTCTCCATATTTCCATATTAATTCCAAGTTAAATTCTCTTCACATTATTCCCTATTCAATTTCATAACTCTTTATTTTTTTTTTCGTTCATATATTATTAAATTTAAATAATTGCTTTGCTTATTTCCAAACAATATTAATAGTCCACAATAATATTATTAGCGAGCCCTTTAAATTACATACGCTTGTACGTTTGTTTACTTCATCTACAAGCAGTACATTAGTTCATGCGTGTGTATATCCATTTACAAGTATTACCATAAACATACGTGTTTGTGCGTGTGTACATCTACTTGCTTGTTTTCCTTTCTGCTTTATTCGTCATACGTTGACTGATCATAATTAACCCTTGTGTGGTCAGTGGGGGCATACATTTTTTATATTATTTTTTTCCGAATATTTTAATGCATTTTGATCTAACCATTTATGATTGGCAATTAATAATACAATTAGTAAATATATTTCTCTTTTTTTGTGTTGGTAATAAATAATATTGAAGCAAATTGCAATAAACTTTGTCCATATTTCTGAAGATTAGTAAAATAATTATATACGCTAAATAAATCCAGTTTACTAAATACACATTTTATTGCACGTTTTGTCCAATAGAATACTTTTAATTACGAATATTCTAATTCTAAAAAGGAAAAATTTACTAATTGTCTTTTTGTTCGTGCGACCGAGGGTTAATTTACATATTGGTAAACAACTTTATGGAAGAAATTGTTGCTATTTTTTCTACAAGGATTGTAAATAAATAAAATAAAAGAATTTCTCCAAAAACAAATATCGTTGAATAGGTTGACGAACTTTCTTATATACTTATTTTACTTATTTTTTGAAGCTGATCCTATAGTCCAGTAACGTAAAGGTATCAATTCTTCGAAAAATATACTTTATCCAAATTACTGGTTTTATTTCTGGTTTGATTTACACGTTTATTCCGATCGGTTTATTTACAATTTTTTTGTGGTTTTAGTCTCGATTTGATTTCAATTCCGACATTTTTAGATAATTTCATTCCGAATTTCGATTTGAATTGTTGCTAGTGCTTTTCCTTTTGTCCTTTTGGTATATTAAACATGTCTCTTGATCACTTTATCCGCTTGGCCGATAGTATAGTTGAATTTGAGGCCGATTATAATGAGAATCGTTATCCAATCAATTCTCTTCATGCGTTAGAAATCCACAGGCAGGAAATAAAGTCCACATGGGCTTATGAAAAATTTTTGTTCGATAAGGACAACGAAGATGATACGGATCCCGGGGAATCGGATGATATAGAAGCATTTAAAGACAAATACAAAAGTACTTATGTTACTTATTGTAATATATTGATAAAACTATCCGAGCTGACCGATGCCCTTCGGGATCAGTCGCGTGAGAAATCTGACACAAGTCCGATCAATTCCCAGTTTTTCCCAGTCCAGCCTGTATCTTCCCAGCCTTCGCATAGCTTTCACCTTCCTCCGTGTGAGATAGAGACCTTCTATGGTAATTATGAATCATGGCCGACTTTCCGTGATCTATTCACAGCCATGTTCATACAGAATTCCACATTAAGCCCTGTTGAGAAGCTTTTCCATTTGACTCAGAAGACTAAAGGAGAAGCAAGGGAGATTGTTAAGAAGAGTCCTTTAACAAATCAGGGGTTTGATTTAGCCTGGGCAAATCTGACAGAACGATTTGAGAATCGTCGGGTCCAAGTTAACGGACAACTTCGAATCCTATTTAATCTCCCTAGCATAACTTCCGAATCGGCAAAAGCTATTCAGCATTTGCAAAGGGACATAAACTCTTGTATTTCCATATTACGACTCCATCGCATAGACGTTGACAGCTGGGACCCTATTTTTGTTTTCTTGTGTTCCAATAAGCTTCCTGATTCAATTTTGACTCTATGGGAACAAGGCTTAAAGGATAAAACGTCGATTCCAAAATGGTCCGATTTAGATTTATTCCTGACCAATCGATACAGGACTTTGGAATCCGTTTCCGAAATACGTTCCGCTACATCCAAGCCTACCGAGTCCAAACCTAAAAAGGTGAATCGTCCATCCAAAGTTGTTAATGCTTTTCAAAATAACGTGTCCCAGCCTAAATGTCAACTATGTACCAATGAGTTTCATCCAATACGAAAATGTCCGAAGTTTTTGCAAATGGGCCATTCTCAGCGCCTCAGTGAGATTAAAAAACTTAGCTTATGTCTCAATTGCTTTTCCAAAACGCATTCCGTTAAAAACTGCAACAGCAAAATCAATTGCTTCCGTTGCCATAAAAGGCACAATACCTTACTCCACAAAGAAACCGAAGTTTCCACTTCATTACCGGGCCCTAGTACAAGCGCCAATTCCAACCTTAATCCAAATTCAGCACCATTTGTAACTAGTTCGAATTCAATTACTATACAGTCCGCTCCTACTTCGGATGCTGAAGTTGTTACATCTTGTTTTACAGTAAATTCCACTGGCGTTTTACTAGGCACTGCAATGATTGAAATTTGGTACTTGGATAATAGATACCCTGCTCGAGCGTTAATAGACTCAGGTTCCGAAGGTTCTTTTATTTCGGAAAGGTTGTTTAATCTACTGAAACTTCCTTCAACTCGCACTAATGCTCAAGTTTCTGGACTAAATAACACAATATCCGCTAGTGTTGATAAACAATGTTCATTCGTGATTAGTTCCATTCTCAATCCAGATATAAAGCTGCTCGTTACAGCTTTAGTAGTTCCACAACTTTCTGGTAGTCTTCCTTCCAAGACTTTTGATCGCTCACTCTTTTCCAAACATCCTCCAATCCAGTTAGCTGATCCACATTTCCATACAAGTTCGAAAGTGGATATTCTCATTGGTGGTGATGTATTCCCTTCGATTATGCGATCTGGTGTAAAGCATAATGTTTGCGGTTCACTAATGGCGCAAGAAACTATCTTTGGGTGGATTCTAACTGGTCCTTTGTCCAATATCTCTTCTCCCAGTTGTTCCTTAGTTTCCTATTTCTGTGAAATCTCTTTAGACAAAGAGATTTCACGTTTTTGGGAGGTGGAGAATCTTCCAAGGAAGAACTTTACTTCATCATCTGATAAATTTTGTGACGATCTTTTTACAAAAACTACCAGAAGAGCTAAAGATGGTCGGTATATTGTTTCTCTTCCATTTAAGGATGGCTATCCTGAGAAACTTAGTTTAGGCCAATCTCGAAATAGTGCTATGGCACAATTTCTACGAAATGAGGTTCGGCTACTTCGTTCACCTGACTTGAAATCCATTTATGACAACGTGGTTGAAGAATATATTGATTTGGATCATATGTTCAAAGTTTCACCGCCACACAATTCCAAAATTTGTCCATATTACCTACCACATCACGCTGTCATAAAACCTGAAAGCACTACAACAAAGGTACGCGTTGTTTTTAATGCGTCATCTCCATCTTCTAATGATATCCTTCATACTGGTCCAATTTTACAAAATGACTTGACCCTACTGATCCTGAAATGGAGATTTTTCAAGTATGTCTTCAATGCTGATATCCAAAAGATGTATCGGCAAATCCTAGTCGATCCGAAGCATACTGTATTCCAAAGAATCCTATTCCGCAATAATCCAAACGTAATTATCCAAGATTACGAATTAAAAACAGTGACATTCGGCGTAAATTGCGCGCCTTACCTCGCTATTCGGACTCTACTCCAATTAGACGATGACATCGAGGCTTCTTATCCAAAAGCTAGCCTTATTCTGCGTAGTTCCATGTACGTTGACGATGAATTGGCCGGTGCTCATTCCATTCAAGAAGCGAAAGAATCTAAAAAGCAGTTAATACTTGCACTTCAATCGGCTGGATTTTCCCTGAGGAAATGGACGGCGAATTCCAAAGAAATCATTGACGATATTCCCGTTAACCATCTGCTCTGCGAAGATTTCCTAACCTTTGACGACAGCAGCACAGCGAAGACGCTAGGAGTTCGATGGAATGCCCGTTCAGACTCGTTTTTCTTCGTAGCGAAACCATTTCCCGATCAACGTCAACTTACAAAGAGAGAAGTATTATCGCAGATTGCAAGATTATTCGATCCGGCCGGGTGGCTTTCTCCAGTTGTGATTCTAGCAAAAATCCTGATGCAGACGATTTGGATAGAAGGTACCAAATGGGATGAGATTCTTTCACCGAAATCCTTAGAGCACTGGCAGAATTTCCAATCCAATTACTGCTATA
The DNA here is from genome assembly GCF_015586225.1 of Lucilia sericata. Classification (NCBI taxonomy): domain Eukaryota; kingdom Metazoa; phylum Arthropoda; class Insecta; order Diptera; family Calliphoridae; genus Lucilia; species Lucilia sericata. The sequence goes on along the minus strand of NW_023995698.1, from coordinate 13,352 downwards.
TTAATGAAATCCGGATTCCCAGATGGGTAGACTATATTCCTAACGCTGAAATCCAAATCCATGGGTTTTGCGATGCTTCCGAAGAAGCATATGCAGCCGCGTTATACATCCGAATAGCTGACGGTAAAAAGATATCCAGTCACTTAATTGCTTCCAAAACAAAAGTAGCTCCTGTAAAAACTTTGTCTATTCCACGACTAGAGCTTTGTGGTGCTGTATTATTGGCGGATATGATTGATAATTTCCTTCCTCAATTTGATATCAGTCATTATTCCTTGTTCTGTTGGACTGATTCCACAATTGTCCTTTCATGGTTAGCCAAACCTCCATGTTTTTGGCTGACTTTTGTTGCAAATAGGGTTTCCAGAATAACGCAAATTACTGATCCAAAACTGTGGAATCATGTCAACTCAGAGTCCAATCCTGCAGATTTAGCTAGTCGTGGAGTTTATCCAAAAGAGCTCGTCAACAACCATCTTTGGTGGTTTGGTCCTGATTGGTTAAGAGAATCCAGAGCAAATTGGCCAATGTCTGATAAGGCAAATATACCTGATACAGAAATTGAAAAGAAGAATGTGAAAGTGCACTTTTCATATTTCCAACATTATGAGGATATTTTGGAAAGATTTTCCTCGTTTCCTAGGGCACTTCGTGTTGTATCTTACATTTTCCGATTTCTTTTCCGCACTCACCCAAGATTGCGTTCTAATTTTCATAAAAGTTCACTTGCCTTATCTAGTTCAGAGATCATTTTTGCTCGCGATAGACTTATAACCAATTGCCAGAAAGTTGGCTATCCTGCCGAATATCGAGCTTTATCTTCCAGACAAGTTATATCCTCGTCCAGTTCCATTTTGAATCTTAATCCATTCCTAGATTCCGAAGGACTTATCCGATCGTGCGGAAGACTCGAGAATTCTCCGGGTCTTTCGTACAATGAGAAACATCCTGTCATTATTCCTTATAATTGCCAATATTCACGGCTTTTAGTCAAATTTGTCCACGATATTAGTCTTCATGGTGGTAATCAGCTTGTCCTACGCTTGATAAGAACTCATTACTGGATTCCAAAAGTAAAAAATCTTATCAAAACCACCATTTGAAAATGCAAACCATGTATTATCTACCGGAAAAGATGTCAGCAACAGATGATGGCTGCCTTGCCATCTGAGCGATCTGAAATTTCGCGTCCATTTACTCATACGGGACTAGATTTTGCAGGTCCATTTGATATCAAATCTTATTCTGGTAGAGGTTTTCGTATGACTAAAGGCTATGTATGTGTGTTTGTATGCTTTTCGACGAAGGCTATTCACTTGGAAGCTACAACAGATTTGTCCACATCTGCATTCCTTGCCGCTTTTCACAGGTTTGTTTCTCGTCGTGGTTGTCCACTCCATCTACATTCCGATAATGGAGCTACATTCGTAGGAGCGTCAAAGGTTATCCAAAGAGAATTCATGCTATCGTCTCGCGAATTGCTCACTTCCAGCTACGCTCACCAGAACCTGACCTGGCATTTTATTCCGCCGGGTGCTCCGCATATGGGTGGCCTTTGGGAGGCAGGAGTCAAGAGCTTCAAATCACATTTCCGTAAAACCGTAGGTTGTTTTAAATACACGTTTGAAGAATTTTCCACTCTTCTCGCTCGAATTGAAGCCTGTCTCAACTCTCGGCCTATTTCTCCACAATCGCAAGATCCATCAGATCTTTCCGCCTTAACTCCAGGTCATTTCCTCATAGGTTCTCCTATCCTTTGTCCTATTGATCCTAAGATTAACGAAAGTCCGATATCAATTGTTAATCGTTGGCAACGTCTGAAATTAGTTCATCAAAATTTCTGCTTTCGTTGGAAAAACGAATATTTGAAGGAGATGCAGAAACGAACTAAATGGAAGACTTCCGAAGACAATGTTAAACCCGGGACGTTAGTTGTCATAAAGGATGAAAATCTCCCTTCAAACTCTTGGCGGCTAGGTAGAATTGAAAAAGTGCATACCGGATCCGATAAAAAAGTTCGAGTTGCCGACATATATACGCAACGTGATCTAATAAAAAGGGCAAACCATAAATTAGTTTGCTTATTCGAATCCTAGTCATCCACTTCCTCTCTACATTCTCTAAGATCTTCCAACCAACTTTATTTCTTTCAGAGCATCATGCCTAAACGCCAACCCAAAAACTCCAAAAGCTCCAATAATCGTCGCCAACAACACATTAAGCTGCCTAGCAACTACAACAGGTTCCTATGCCGTCTATGCTCTCGTCCGCACCCATTACGCACCTGTCGCAAATTCCTAGCTATGAACATGAAAGAACGCCTCGATGCCGTGAGAACTCACAAATATTGTCAAAATTGCTTAGCTCACGACCACTCGCAAGGAACTTGTCTCTCAAAGCACGGCTGTCGACATTGTAACAAGTTTCATCACTCCCTACTCCATATTAATCCTAGGCTTTTAAAAGATTTCGGGATAAGCCCAACACGCTCGAACTCTCGATCGCGATCACCGTCTCCTCAACCCTCGACGTCACACTCTGCGCGTAGAAAAGCAGCCCTACCAACACCCTCCACTACTACATTATCGTCGTTGTTACGTCAGAACAGCACAATTCTTTTGCCAACGGTGTTAGTGAAGATTGGCTCCACAGCTAACCATGCCCGTAGCCTCCTGGATTCTGGTTCTGCCGTCAGTAGGATATCGAAAAGGATGGTGGATAAGCTTCATCTCACAACTTTGACCATGGAAGCTGAAACTATGTGTCCTATAGTGCTGAAATCTCGTTTTGATTCAGAATGCAAGATTGAGGGAATATTACGTGTTGATAACCGAATCACGTGTAAGACTCCTGCTAATTCGTTACCGGCGAGTTTTAAGCAGCATTTCCGGGATTTGTTTCTAGCGGATCCGAAATTTTTCGAATCCGCCGGAATTGACGTCATCATAGGCGTCGATTTGTATCCGAAGGTGATGAGAGTTTCACAAAACTCACAAACGTTTTCACAAAAACTGGGTTGCCAACGGCGCAAAGTACCATCTTTGGATGGACCATTTACGGCGCTTGTCTTACTTAAACCATGTGCATTTGTATATTCGATAAAGCAAAATAAAACCAAAACAAACGAACACAAATATTTTATTAATTGAATTTTCCAATAAAATATATTCATTGAATTCCATATATCCATATATTTCCATTTATTTCCTTTTGCAACAAATATTGTTATTTATTCTTTTCCTTTCTATAGCACAGATGTCCAAAGGAATCAACTTACTAATATTAACATTAAGTTTTCCTAACCTCACAACTATATTTTGTAATTCCTTCTAGCAGAAATAAGTATTTTACGACAATCCTTATTCCTTTTTTCCATAGTTTGTACACTGCAAGGCGGGCGGTAATGTTTATGCCAAACAACAATTATCCATTTATTCATAATCTCCCCGCAAATTCCTATTTCTTATGACATATATCGATACTGAATGCTATGAATTGCAGCATATGTAAAGTTGTCATAAAGTTCTAAATAAAACGTCAATTATTTCAAATATGTCGTAAAATCTTATTTCCGCCAGAAAGAAACTTTCTTTTGTGCAAATTGGTCCACTTTCCTATCCTTGGTAAGAATTCCTTATTCCTTAAATAATTTAATAAATATCCATAGAAAAGAAATCCTAATTCCTGTGTTTTATTTTCTTTCTTTTTTTCATTCCTTGCTTATTAAATTATTCTGAGTTACAAAATATATTCATATATTTTGTTTTGGCTCATAGAGAATAATAAAGTTTTCCAATCATCCAGCCTTTCATCCCCATCCAAAGCTTTGAGCGAAACAGATAGATCGGTATATTTATTGGTACAGGTTTAAAAATGCGGTAATTCAAGGCTCCGATATGGTTGCAAATAACATTTATAGTTTTCATGTTATAACAGTCGTTTATATATCTTTTTATTGCATTATAGTTGCCATTTGTTTTGGTATATAATTTATTGCATAATACATTTTTAGAAAATTGCCAATTGGATAGATCGGTAGAATTATTTTCACAGCTTTAAAAAGGCGGTAATTTGAGGTTCCGATATGGTTGCAAATAACATTGACAGTTTTCATGCTATGACAGTCATTTATGCTTCATTTTAAAGCATTATGATTGCACTTTAATATGGTATATCATTTGTAGCATAATGTGTGTTTTTACGAATTGGTGAATTTGATAGATCGGTAGAATTATTGTTCTATGTTTAATAAACGCGGTAATCTGAGGTTCCGATATGGCTGCAATTAACTTTGGCAGTTTTCGCGCTAGGACAGTCGTTTATGCACCATTTTAAAGCATTAAAATTGCCATTTGTTTTGGTATATAATTTATTGCATAATGTATTTTTAGAAAACGGCCAATTGGATAAATCGGTAGAATTATTTTCCCAGGTTTAAAAACGCGGTAATTTGAGGTTCCGATATGGTTGTGAATAACTTTGACAGTTTTCATGCTATGAGAGTCATTTATGCATCATTTTAAAGCATTACAGTTGCACTTTGTTTTTGTGTATAATTTGTGGTATAATGAATTTTTACAAAAATTGGATAGATCGGTATATTTATTGGTACAGGTTTAAAAATGCGGTAATTTAAGGCCCCGATATGGTTGCAAATAACTTTTATAGTTTTCATGTTATAACAGTCGTTTATACATCTTTTTATTGCATTTTAGTTGCCATTTGTTTTGGTATATAATTTATTGCATAATGTATATTTAGAAGATGGCCAATTGGATAGATCGATAGAATTATTTTCCCAGGTTTAAAAAGGCGGTAATTTGAGGTTCCGATATGGTTGTGAATTACTTTGACAGTTTTCATGCTATGACAGTCATTTATGCATCATTTTAAAGCATTATGATTGCACTTTAATATGGTATATAATTTGTAGCATAATGTGTGTTTTTACAAATTGGTCAATTTGATAAATCGGTAGAATTATTGTTCTATGTTTAATAAACGCGGTAATCTGAGGTTCCGATATGGCTGCAATTAACTTTGGCAGTTTTCGTGCTAGGACAGTCGTTTATGCACCATTTTAAAGCATTAAAATTGCCATTTGTTTTGGTATATAATTTATTGCATAATGTATTTTTAGAAAACGGCCAATTGGATAAATCGGTAGAATTATTTTCCCAGGTTTAAAAACGCGGTAATTTGAGGTTCCGATATGGTTGTGAATAACTTTGACAGTTTTCATGCTATGACAGTCATTTATGCATCATTTTAAAGCATTACGATTGCACTTTGTTTTTGTGTATAATTTGTGGCATAATAAATTTTTACAAAAATTGGATAGATCGGTAGAATTATTGTTCTATTTTTAAAACGCGGTAATTTAAGGCCCCGATATGGTTGCAAATAACTTTTATAGTTTTCATGTCATAACAGTCGTTTATACATCTTTTATTGCATTTTAATTGCCATTTGTTTTGGTATATAATTTATTGCATAATGTATTTTTAGAAGATGGCCAATTGGATAGATCGATAGAATTATTTTCCCAGGTTTAAAAAGGCGGCAATTTGAGGTTCCGATATGGTTGTGAATCATAGATGGGCACTTTGCAGTACCAGTAAAAATGCAGTAAAAATAGAATTTTACTGATTACTGAAAAAATTTTCAGTATTCAGTGAAGTTTTACTGATTTCTGAAAAAAAAATCAGTAATAAGTAAATTTTTACTGAATACTGAGAAAAAATCAGTATTAGTAAATTTTTACTGAATACTGAAAAAAAATCAGTAAGCAGTAATTTTTACTGATTAATGAAAAAAAATTCAGTATTCAGTAAATTTTTACTGAATACTGAAAAAATCAGTATCAATATATTGAAATCCATTACGCATTACCGGTAAGATGTTATTAGTAGAAATATTTAACTAAAGCCGTAGCCCACTGGGTTTGAACCGAAGACCTCACGATTGCTGGTCGCCGTTCTACTCACAACACCACCTCCTTATTTATTTAGTTATGCGTTCTTAAGTACTAGTTAGTAAAAACTTAATGCTTTTTATATTTTTTTATACCCTCCACCACCATCAGTGGTGATAGAGGGTATATATAACTTTGTCATTCCGTGTGTAACACCAAGAAATATTCATCTGAGACCCAACAAAGTATATATTCTGGGTCCTTATGAAATTCTGAGTCGATTTAGCTATGTCCGTCCGTCCGTCTGTCTGTCTGTCTGTGTAAAACACGCTCACGTTAAAACGAAGCAATATCATTTAACCAAATTCACCCAAAGTATTCATTATTATCCGGTTCAGTTTGGTATTGAAAATGAGCAAAATCGGTTCACATCGGGAAAAGTTATGAATCAAAATTTAAAACAACCTCGAAAAAAATAAGCATTTTTTACACATTCTAATGTAATTTTCTCCAAAACTATGCAAGATAATTCCATGAAAATCACCATACATTCGTTTCTACACAAGATCTTGATTCGTGCAGAAAATTTCCAGAATCGGTCCACAATTTCATATACCTCCCATACAAAAGTACATATTCCCGGAAAATGGGTTTTTCCTTAATAACTTCCATCACAATATCGATATCTTCACAAAATTTTACAAATTAAAATCTTATGTCAATAGAATTCTTTCAGAGAAAAATTTTCTGGATCGGTCCATAATTGGACATAGCTCCCATACAAGGTCCCCTCCCGAAAATCACTTAAACGCGCATAACTCATTACTAAATAAAGATATCCATACAAAATTTGGTATAAGTATTGCCCATATGCACAGAAATATTACTGTGAAAGTTTTTTCCGATCGGTCCATAATTGGTCATAGCTCCCATACAAGGTCCCCTCCCGAAAATCACTTAAACGCTCATAACTCATTACTAAATTAAGATATCCATATAAAATTTGGTATAAGTATTGCCCATATGCACAGAAATATTACTGTGAAAGTTTTTTCCGATCGGTCCATAATTGGTCATAGCTCCCATACAAGGTCCCCTCCCGAAAATCACTTAAACGCTCATAACTCATTACTAAATTAAGATATCCATATAAAATTTGGTATAAGTATTGCCCATATGCATATAAATATTACTGTGAAAGTTTTTTCCGATCGCTCCAAAATTGGTCATAGCTCCCATACAAGGTCCCATCCCGAAAATCACTTAAACGCGCATAAATCATTACTTAATTAAGATATCCATATAAAATTTGGTATAAAAATTGCCCACATGCATAGAAATATTACTATGAACATTTTTTTCCGATCGGTCCATAATTGGTCATAGCTCCCATACAAGGTCCCCTCCCGAAAATCACTTAAACGCTCATAACTCATTACTAACTATAAAGTTTGGCAGAAGTATTGCTCATATACAGAGAAATATTACTGTGAAATTGTTTTCCTATCGGTCCATAATTGATCGTAACTGCTATACAAGGTGCCTTTCAGAAAACACTTAAAGGCACATAACTCATTAGGAAATAGTGATACCCATAAAATATTTGGCATTAATACTATTTTTGTACACATAAATGTTATTTCAACATTTTTTCACGATTAGTCCAACCATACAATGTCCTTTTACGAAAATCTCTTAAACGCACATTACTCATTACCAAATAAAGCTATTGATACAAAATTTGCCACAAATATTAGTTTTGTATACAAAAATTCTATTTCAAGATTTCTCACGTTCCCTTCCGAAAATCACTTAAACACACATTACTTATTACTAAATTACGAATAGATATAAAATTTTACTGAAATATAGCTTTTATGTACAGAAATTTAGCTTAAAGAATTTTTTACGATCGGACTATAATTGGTCATATCTAGGTCCTGTCCCTGAAAGCACTTTAACCGTATTTAACTAGTTGCATTAGCAATTTGTGTAGATTATATATATGTCTTGGTATATAATTTATTGCATAATGTATTTTTAGAAAACAGCCAATTGGATAAATCGGTAGAATTATTTTCCCAGGTTTAAAAACGCGGTAATTTGAGGTTCCGATATGGTTGTGAATAACATTGACAGTTTTCATGCTATGACAGTCATTTATGCATCATTTTAAAGCATTACAGTTGCACTTTGTTTTTGTGTATAATTTGTGGCATAATGCATTTTTACAAAAATTGGATAGATCGGTATATTTATTGTTCTATGTTTAAAAATGCGGTAATTTAAGACCCCGATATGGTTGCAAATAACTTTTATAGTTTTCATGTTATAACAGTCGTTTATACATCTTTTTATTGCATTTTAGTTGCCATTTGTTTTGGTATATAATTTATTGCATAATGTATTTTTAGAAGATGGCCAATTGGATAGATCGATAGAATTATTTTCCCAGGTTTAAAAAGGCGGTAATTTGAGGTTCCGATATGATTGTGAATTACTTTGACAGTTTTCATGCTATGACAGTCATTTATGCATCAGTTTAGAGCATTATGATTGCACTTTAATTTGGTATATCATTTGTGGCATAATGTGTTCGTCCAAAAAAATGGTCAATTTGATGGATCGGTAGAATTATTGTTCTATGTTTAAAAACGCGGTAATTTGAGGTTCCGATATGGTTGCAAATAACTTTGACAGTTTTCATGCTAGGGCATTAGTTTACGCATCATTTTAAAGTATTACAGTTGCACTTTATTTTGGTGTATAATTTGTGGCATAATGAATTTTTACAAAAATTGGATAGATCGGTATATTTATTGGTACAGGTTCAAAAATGCGGTAATTTAAGGCTCCGATATGGTTGCAAATAACTTTTATAGTTTTCATGTTATAACAGTCGTTTATATATCTTTCATCAGTGGTGATAGAGGGTATATATAACTTTGTCATTCCGTGTGTAACACCAAGAAATATTCATCTGAGACCCAACAAAGTATATATATTCTGGGTCCTTAGGAAATTCTGAGTCGATTTAGCTATGTCCGTCTGTCCGTCCGTCCGTCCGTCGTCTGTCTGTCTGTCTGTGTAAAACACGCTCACGTTAAAACGAAGCAATATCATTTAACCAAATTCACCCAAAGTATTCATTATTATCCGGTACAGTTTGGTATGAGCAAAATCGGTTCACATCGGGAAAAGTTATGAATCAAAATTTAAAACAACCTCGAAAAAAATAAGCATTTTTTACACATTCTAATGTAATTTTCTCCAAAACTATGCAAGATAATTCCATGAAAATCACCATACATTCGTTTCTACACAAGATCTTGATTCGTGCAGAAAATTTCCAGAATCGGTCTACAATTTCATATACCTCCCATACAAAAGTACATATTCCCGGAAAATGGGTTTTTCCTTAATAACTTCCATCACAATATCGATATCTTCACAAAATTTTACAAATTAAAATCTTATGTCAATAGAATTCTTTCAGAGAAAAATTTTCTGGATCGGTCCATAATTGGACATAGCTCCCATACAAGGTCCCCTCCCGAAAATCACTTAAACGCGCATAACTCATTACTAAATAAAGATATCCATACAAAATTTGGTATAAGTATTGCCCATATGCACAGAAATATTACTGTGAAAGTTTTTTCCGATCGGTCCATAATTGGTCATAGCTCCCATACAAGGTCCCCTCCCGAAAATCACATAAACGCTCATAACTCATTACTAAATTAAGATATCCATATAAAATTTGGTATAAGTATTGCCCATATGCACAGAAATATTACTGTGAAAGTTTTTTCCGATCGGTCCATAATTGGTCATAGCTCCCATACAAGGTCCCCTCCCGAAAATCACTTAAACGCTCATAACTCATTACTAAATTAAGATATCCATATAAAATTTGGTATAAGTATTACCCATATGCATAGAAATATTACTGTGAAAGTTTTTTTCGATCGGTCCATAATTGGTCATAGCTCCCATACAAGGTCCCCTCCCGAAAATCACTTAAACGCTCATAACTCATTACTAAATTAAGATATCCATATAAAATTTGGTATAAGTATTGCCCATATGCACAGAAATATTACTGTGAAAGTTTTTTCCGATCGGTCCATAATTGGTCATAGCTCCCATACAAGGTCCCCTCCCGAAAATCACTTAAACGCTCATAACTCATTACTAACTATAAAGTTTGGCAGAAGTATTGCTCATATACAGAGAAATATTACTGTGAAATTGTTTTCCTATCGGTCCATAATTGATCAAAGCTGCTATACAAGGTGCCTTTCAGAAAACACTTAAAGGCACATAACTCATTAGGAAATAGTGATACCCATAAAATATTTGGCATTAATACTATTTTTGTACACATAAATGTTATTTCAACATTTTTTCACGATTAGTCCAACCATACAATGTCCTTTTACGAAAATCTCTTAAACGCACATTACTCATTACCAAATAAAGCTATTGATACAAAATTTGCCACAAATATTAGTTTTGTATACAAAAATTCTATTTCAAGATTTCTCACGTTCCCTTCCGAAAATCACTTAAACACACATTACTAATTACTAAATTACGATATAGATATAAAATTTTACTGAAATATAGCTTATATGTACAGAAATTTAGCTTAAAGAATTTTTTACGATCGGACTATAATTGGTCATATCTAGGTCCTGCCCCTGAAAGCACTTTAACCGTATTTAACTAGTTGCATTAGCAATTTGTGTAGATTATATATGTATTTTGAAAATCATTTAAAGTAATAGATTTAAGCTGTTTAAATCTTGGGATTTTTCAATTTAAGACATGAGATAACTTATTTCTACAAATATTTTACCAATTAGAAAAGTCTTAATATAAAAGTAGCTGGTGGAGGGTATTTAAGATTCGGCTCAGCCGAATTTAGCACTCTAACTTGTTATTGCATTATAGTTGCCATTTGCTTTGGTATATAATTTATTCCATAATATATTTTTGGAAAATGGCCAATTGGATAGATCGGTAGAATTATTTTCACAGCTTTAAAAACGGCGGTAATTTGAGGTTCCGATATGGCTGCAAATAACATTGACAGTTTTCACGCTATGACAGTCATTTATGCATCATTTTAAAGCATTATGATTGCACTTTAATATGGTATATAATTTGTAGCATAATGTGTGATTTTACAAATTGGTCAATTTGATAGATCGGTAGAATTATTGTTCTATGTTTAATAAACGCAGGTAATCTGAGGTTCCGATATGGTTGCAATTAACTTTGGCAGTTTTCGTGCTAGGACAGTCGTTTATGCACCATTTTAAAGCATTAAAATTGCCATTTGTTTTGGTATATAATTTATTGCATAATGTATTTTTAGAAAATGGCCAATTGGATAGATCGGTAGAATTATTTTCCCAGGTTTAAAAAGGCGGTAATTTGAGGTTCCGATATGGTTGTGAATAACTTTGACAGTTTTCATGCTATGACAGTCATTATGCATCATTTTAAAGCATTATGATTGCACTTTAATTTGGTATATCATTTGTGGCACAATGTGTTCGTCTAAAAAATGGTCAATTTGAAGGATCGGTAGAATTATTGTTCTATGTTTAAAAACGCGGTAATTTGAGGTTCCGATATGTTGCAAATAACTTTGACAGTTTTCATGTTAGGGCAATAGTTTATGCATCATTTTAAAGCATTACAGTTGCACTTTATTTTGGTGTATAATTTGTGGCATAATGAATTTTTACAAAAGTTGGATAGATCGGATATTTATTGGTACAGGTTTAAAAATGCGGTAATTCAAGGCTCGCGATATGGTAGCAAATAACTTTTATAGTTTTCATGTTATAACAGTCGTTTATAATCTTTTTTATTGCATTATAGTTGCCATTTGTTTGGTATATAATTTATTGCATAATATTTTTAAAAATGGCCAATTGGATAGATCGGTAGAATTATTTTCACAGCTTTAAAAACGCGGTATTAGGTTCCGATATGGTGCAAATAACATTGACAGTTTTCACTATGACAGTCATTTATGCATCATTTTAAAGCATTATGATTGCACTTTAATATGGTATATATTTGTAGCATAATGTGTTTTTTCAATTGGTGAATTTATAGATCGGTAGAATTATTGTTCTATGTTTAATAAACGCGTAATCTGAGGTTTAAAAATGCAGTATTAAGGCCTATGGTTGCAATAACTTTTATAGTTTTCATGTTATAACATCGTTTATAATCTTTTTATTGCATTTAGTTGCCATTTGTTTTGGTATATAATTTATTGCATAATGTATTTTTAGAGAATGGCCAATTGGATAGATCGATAGAATTATTTTCCCAGGTTTAAAAAGGCGTAATTTGAGGTTCCGATATGGTTGTGAATAACTTTGACAGTTTTCATGCTACGACAGTCATTTATGCATCAGTTTAGAGCATTATGATTGCACTTTAATTTGGTATATCATTTGTGGCATAATGTGTTCGTCTAAAAAATGGTCAATTTGATGGATCGGTAGAATTATTGTTCTATGTTTAAAAACGCGGTAATTTGAGGTTCCGATATGGTTGCAAATAACTTTGACAGTTTTCATGCTAGGGCAATAGTTTATGCATCATTTTAAAGCATTACAGTTGCACTTTATTTTGGTGTATAATTTGTGGCATAATGAATTTTTACAAAAGTTGGATAGATCGGTATATTTATTGGTACAGGTTTAAAATGCGGTAATTCAAGGCTCCGATATGGTTGCAAATAACTTTTATAGTTTTCATGTTATAACAGTCGTTTATATATATTTTTATTGCATTATAGTTGCCATTTGCTTTGGTATATAATTTATTGCATAATATATTTTAGAAAATTGCCAATTGGATAGATCGGTAGAATTATTTTCACAGCTTTAAAAAGGCGGTAATTTGAGGTTCCGATATGGTTGCAAATAACATTGACAGTTTTCATGCTATGACAGTCATTTATGCATCAGTTTAGAGCATTATGATTGCACTTTAATTTGGTATATCATTTGTGGCATAATGTGTTCGTCTAAAAAATGGTCAATTTGATGGATCGGTAGAATTATTGTTTCTATGTTTAAAACGCGGTAATTTGAGGTTCCGATTTCCCAGGTTTAAAAAGGCGGTAATTTGAGGTTCCGATATGGTTGTGAATAACTTGACAGTTTTCATGCTATGACAGTCATTATGCATCATTTTAAAGCATTACAGTTGCACTTTGTTTTTGTGTATAATTTGTGGCATAATTAATTTTTACAAAAATTGGATAGATCGGTATATTTATTGGTACAGGTTTAAAAATGCGGTAATTTAAGGCCCCGATATGGTTGCAAATAACTTTTTAGTTTCATGTTATAACAGTCGTTTATACATCTTTTTATTGCATTTTAGTTGCCATTTGTTT